>NC_056568.1:1048024-1057422 GCF_013358625.1 Macadamia integrifolia | reverse complement strand
AAAAAAAAAAAAAAAGACGTACGGTATGGGTTTTAAATAGATAAAAACAATGAACGGTACGGTCAAAAAAAGTCAAAAAAACAAGAAATGTCAAACGGACGAAAATGAACGGTACGAGTAGTAAACGTGTAGTTTTCAAAAAAAGGAAACCAAAAAAATGCAGTATACTCATGTAATTTGAGAGATTATTACCTGTATACCTGCATCTAATGTTCTAAACTACATCAACATCAAACATTCATGCATATATCATCCAAAAAATAGCATCCAATGTAAATTCCAAATTAAAACTTAATACACCATATTAAAAAACGACATGTCCATGGTAAATGGTTCAAGAATGCCATTGTCTATTGCTACATTGTTGGCAGTTTCCGAAGAACACATTTTGGAATAATTATCTATTCAAGCCATTTTGGAATAAGCTCTCTCTGTTAAAGCTTATAGGTAGATTATTGTTAAAGGGTTGCCTCTTCCTTTTCTGTTAGTACAGTCAATTTATCCCAATAGTTGATAGATGAAAGTATCATTGTGCTCATCTTAAAAATATGAACATCTAAAGAAAACCAAGAAGAAGAAGAAGAAGAATAAAACACACACACACACAAAAAAATTTCAGATGGTGACTCGCGAGAGCTATTCTGAAATCTGAAATTGATTTCTAACCTTTTTTCGCTGTGCCATCGGCCGCTGTCGACTGCTACTCACTACGACCTGCTACTATCTAAATTGCAGAGTTCGCTAGTCCGCTACTCTGAGATTGTTGTCGACGGCCTGCTAGTAGCCTACTGTCTGATTTCTAACCGGCTACAATGCAGTGAGGACTGAGGAAGAGGTAGAAGAAGAGGGTTTCCTTCGATTGGTTGTTGTCGACGCCAGACGACCTGCTATTGCTACTGCTACTGCCGCCGTCTTCTTTGATCGACTTGCGACTTGCATTGCGAGTTGTCTCTTCTTCTTTTCTTTGATTCTGAGGACCGACGGAGAAGAAGTGTTAGGAGGAATGGAGTGTAAGACTCTGAATCTCTGATTCTTCGATTGCCCAACGGAGAAGAAGGGTTAAGAGGAAATGAGGAATAAGAGGATTGGGGAAAAAACCCTATCAAATGGGTTTTGATGTTTTATTTTGTCTTGGTTTTTTTATTTTTTCTAATTAGTATGACAAAATTCCTATTTTACCCTTAAAATAAGCATACGTGTTTTAAGCGTTTTGTTCGGCCATTCCTGTTTTTTCCCATATTGCATTGAGGCATACGGCAAAATGCGTTTTAAACGGTTGCAAACGGCAACTACGTTTTAAACGTGTTTTAACTAACAGTGGTCTGGAGTGGCCCCATGTAAAGTGAATCCTGAGGCTGATAGATTCAGAAGAGCTTTCGGAGTCTATGCTAAGTGATGCCATCGTGATCCAATCTTGGAATCCCCTTTCCTTCGCATTCTTGATTGGCGGCCCCCTTCAGCCTGCTTTCTGCACGACTCCTGAGGCTTCTTCGAAGCGCCCTGAGAAAGAAAATGATTCTGATGGCCATGGCATCTATACTTCTAGAAGAAGTTACCTCTTGAGATTTTCCCCGTACTATGTTCTCTCCGAGAAGTGGGAAACTTAATTTGGGGTTGTCCATATCCCTCCCCTGGTGTTTGTTGAATCCTCCTTTTTGCGAGTTGTTTCTACTCCAAATCCTCCTTTGGAAGATTGTTTTGTCCCTTTTGTTTGGGATTTTTCCTTGTCTCGCCTTCGTGGTTGATGTGGTGTTTTTGTATTTTTTTTTTCTTTAATATAATTTTCTATTCACCCAATAAAAAACAAAACAAACCAAAACAAAAAACAGAAGATGTGGATTGGCAACTCGGGAATCATGATCTTCACATGTTCGCCGGCCATCTTCCTTGATAGGGAGTCTATGTGCAATGTCTTATTGTTTATTTGTACCTTATTTTAATCTGGTTGTGTTTTATTTTACTCTTTTGTTTCTCAAATGATAGGGTCTCATAATGCACAGCTATGATTTATGCCAGTTTTTAATGTTGAGGACCTGTTGTTTCGTACTCCTTTCTTGTTTTCGTTCTAATTCTTGTGCACTGCCCTTGAATCAGACATTATTCGTACAAGGGATGATGACGGAGTTTCTCCTGAGGAGGGTGGAATCCAGAATCAGCTATGTTTTTATGATGTGCTTGCTGATCATTACATTAGGGTTCCTGACAGTGGAACACCTATCCTTGATTTAATTGTCCAACTCTGGAGCCAGTCTTTTTCGTCAAATATATTTGCACTCCTTTTCCACAAATGGGTATGTCTTTTGCAAAATGCTTCATACCCTTCTTCTTACATACATCTGTACAAATTCAAAGTGGCTTTATTTTGCCATGATTTTTGGAGATGGAAGCATTTAGATCCATGAAACTACCAGTTTTGCTACCTATACTGTTAAATATCAGAAGGAGGTGGGGGAAGGATAGAAAAATGAAATTCAATAAAGAAGTGGTATAGTGGTGTGAATACTGAATTTTTATAGAGGAAAGAATGGCTCTTTATTTTGGAGGTTTTCATATGTAATTCCATAAAATTACCTTTAATATTCTTGTCTTCTGCTATTAAGGGTTCGGAACTTATTATAACTACGCCTGTTTTGTGTACAATGTAATTCTGTCAACATTTCATTCTATCCTATATTCATCTGGTACACTACATATTTAGTACTGCTCCCCTTTAAATCAAAAGCCTGACAAATGATACCAAACCTTTTACATGGATGCAGAATGCAGTATGTGAAGGATTTGCTGCCAGTATCTTTGAAGCTTTTCATGATAATGCAGCTGTTGGAGTTTCTAACCAGCGCATTTTCTATCACAGTTAAATTTTTCTTCCTATTGAATTTACAACTAGACTTTTAAATTTTGCAATGAAATGTAGTGTGTATATTTGCTACTTAGTTCCTGTTTTGTGGTAAAGCTGTCAGGATAAAACCTGGTGAAATGTTGTCAATATATTATGGAAGCTGGACTATATGCTTTACCAAATTGATAGTTGATACTGACTAGAAAGTGTAGGAAAGGTTCATCAATATCTTGGAGTGGTAATTTTACATTCCTGGGTTTTTGATTTCGTCATGCTACAGCACTGGTTCTTTGCCAAAATTCTCCGCTTTTCTCTGCCCTCTAACTTTTTGACATTCTTGGTGTTCAAAGGTTCTTTTGAATTCTTATATTTTCTCTCCTAGTTAACCCAGTGAAACATTTCTGTGCAGTTACTTTCTTTGCTGGCATCAAAGGCTGGAAGATTACATTTGCTGGCTTTGCCAGATTAAAGAAAAGCACTTGTAGAAGCTAGATAACTACAACTCAACTCAATTCAACTCCACTAAGCCTTTTCGTAACTATAAGAGGTCGGCTACATGAATTCTGCTATGCCATTCAACTCTGTTTAAGGTCATGTTAGTTGTCAAGCCTAGGCTATTCATATCTTTTCTCACTGTGAAGTCACCTTTGGTCTACCCTTAGTCTTTTAATCCCTCTAATGTGTATCACGTCAGTCCTCCTTACCGCTTGCTCTCAAAGGCCTCCGCTGAAAATGTCCATACCTCCGGCAGTACTAAAAGCACTGGCAGAGTTGTAAAACCTAGATAACAAACTACAAAGGTCCGACTTGAAGATAAAGGTCATGAAGGGAAAGCCAGAAATGAACTCAAAACAATATGAAAATATGGAGAATTAGGAGAATTAGGAGAATTAGGAGAAGAGTGCTGAAAATAATAGAGGACAGATTTCTATTGAGCTGAAGAATATTAATGGTATGGTGGATATTCTCTGTGAGTAATACAGGAACAAATTTTAGATTTTCCATCCACAATTCCTGAAATGGTCTTAGGCTGGACCCATGTAAGTTCATTTTCAAGTCAATGCAAAGGAAAATGATCAGTTAGCATGGAATTGGCAGGCTGGCTCAAGACATTATTCAGTAGAGTTTTAACAGGGGGACACTCATGTCGATGTGCTCTGCGGTCCAACTTTGATAGAGTGTAGAGTCGCATACATGCTATAGCTTTCGTGAACTCACCTCAGAGCAATGAATACTTATAGCAGATTTCTGCAATTATTCCAAGAGCACTTTCGTCGCACTGATTATTTACGTGTTTTATGTTATCATGCAGTTATTTGAAGTTCAACTTGAAAATTCAGAAGTCCTTATCCGTTACTCCTCTGCCCTTGTCCATGGTGCGACAAATGTTTTCTGGTATGAAATATCAATTACCTAAGCTTGGATTGCCAATCATTTGGTTAGTTACTGAAGGTTTAAGCTGAATCATGAATGTTAGCTCTTTCTCTTTTTGGGGATTAACCCGCCCGGGGGGGGGATTGCTTAAGCAATATAAGTTTGATCACTTCTCGTTTCTTACCAAGTATTTATCAACAGGATTGACATCCAAACGAACACGAGACGCTTCTTCTCTTTATTCCGCGTAAGATTCATTTTATCCAGCTAATGTTTTCCTCTGTCCCTCCATATTCGGTTACTGGCTTGTCTAAATTAATATCAAATGCTCTCTATTTTCTTAGTATCTTCTTGATGACGTTGCCCTGGTCCCCATGCGCTTAAATAAAATCACCCCTCAGGTCAGACTTTATCCCTTACAGTACCAATACCTTGATGTTCCAAGCTTGCAATTTTAATTCAGTAAATTAATATTTGAGGATTCCTATTTCTGTTGAACCTTGGGTTGTATTATAGATTTATAATCAATTGAACGTTAACATCCTATATTCAATTTCTTTTCAGGCCCAGAGAGATCTATATCTTTTACTCTCCAGGTTCATATTCTTTTACAATTTAGGTGTGTGTATGTGTGCATCAGTTAAGCAACGGTGCTCTCGATTTACACATCTTTTTAACTCTTTTAATTTTTTATTTTTATTTTTCTTGGATGCAGTTGACAAGCTTGAAATTTTCTTCAAGCAATTTCCTGTGTTTCCAAATGCATTTTTGGTTGGTGGTCCAGCAGACATTTTTGTTATTGAGCTCACAGATCAGGTAACTTCCGAGAAATTTCTTGAGGTTTGCATTCTTCTTGCTTCTTAAGACCAACTTATAGATTTGAGGTGATGTAATACTCGTGTTCCTCAGCTCCAAAAGTTGAAGGTGGAGCCAGTGCTGCTACATTACCTTTCCCAGATAAAAGCCCTTCAGGGTAATTATTTGTTACTGATATTGATGTTTTGACATGTTCAATATTACCAGAACCATTCTGCTGTCATATTGGTTTCTCTATTGCAGTTAATTTATTATGACTAATTTCTGTAGGCTTGGAGCTGAGGATGACCACAAGTACAAGGCTTAAGGCGTGCTTGTATAGCTTCACATCTCCTGGTGGTCCAATGTATCCAACAAGGGCTGTTCGTCATGCGGCCTGGGATGCATTGGATTTCCTTTTTCCTGTGAGTTTACCCTAATCCAATATAGCTTTGCAAATTATGAATGATGTTCTTTCAAGGTTATACTTGAATCCCATACCGTCAGATGGAGTTTGTCTTCATCATAGGAAGTATATGCTCCACTTCAGCTCTCCACACCAGTAATTGTTTGAACTGCCACCCAGATCATGTGGAGTTTGATGAAGTGCATGAATTACCTGTGGCTTTTGGACTACCAACTAAAGCTAAATCCACTCAAAAACTATCAAATGCCTATCCTGAAATGGCAGTTCCAATGCTGGCAATCCATATGTTTCCTACTGAATGTTATAAAGTTGAGCAGAGAATGTGAGGAAGAATGGTTAGGAATCTCTACTCCATACTAATGGTTTTTGCTTCAAAATACATGTTTGTCATTAGAAGTAAGACCAGAAAATTATTAATCCTTCAGCCAACCTGGTGTGCTCTGCCCTTTACATTATTGCGAAAGGCCTGCTTCTTGGTGAAGTATGTTTATGATTATGGACTAAAGCCATTGATTAAATCCATGCAACCCTAAAAATAGTTAGATGTTGTATGTGTCACTTTCAATGGAGCCTTCAGCCTAGCTCCAGATTTGGCAGTCAGTATAGATTTTTAAGCTTGCTGCTTTCTTTAAATTAACAGTGCTGGCAATTGATCAATCAGTACAATGGGTGTGCCCACCCATAATCTGTGTTGGAATTCTATTCATGGTGATCTTTAACAGTACATAGCTGGCATTTATTATATATGGTAATACATTGTGCTGTTTATTGTTCATGGTTATGTTTAAGCCATGTAGCTCGGTAGTAGTATCGGGTTTGTAATTTACCCTAAGTTGTATTGATCATGACTCTTAAGGAGTAGTTCTTTATTTAATAGATATACTCTGCTCACAGTAGAATACATACAACCAAGAGCTAGGATTTCTTCTAGTTATCTCATTTGTCTCTCTTCCCTCTTCTTCTTTGCTGATCCTGGTTATCAAGATCAGGTTTTGTCACAATCTGCAGACCATTTTGTGTCCCTATTGGACATCTATACTTAGCTTAAGTAATGGATATTTATGCCAATCTTAAGATTTTTTTTTACGCTTGTTTGCATCGGAAACAGGAGGAATGCTATTGTTATCTATTATTCTCACATGAAGTTCTACCCTTAAGATAATCTTAAGGAGATGTGGCATTGATTTCACTGTGCAGGTAGGAAGATATCCTCGTCACCTCATAAGTTTGTTCTTCCGGTTACTCTATCCATGGTACTGGCCCTCCTCTTGTTGGAATTTTATAATATCTTGCGTCATGGCTGTCCTGTACTCCATATTGAGATTAATCTCTTCTAAGTGGGAGAGTCTGAGGAAATCAAAGAACTCCTGATTTGAAGTTGGAACTGGGTTTTAATCTCCCTGTAGATTATTTACCTATAATACACTGTACTAGATACCCTTTTTTCGGTTTTCTCATGTATATCTGTTTGAAATGAATATGTTTGAGTTGATGGTTTTTCAGAAAGAAAAAAAAAATTTATTGGGCAGCTTCAAATTTTGAGTTGGTGAAACCTCATTGAAAACCTTTTTCCTTTCATGAAAGACCTTGTTGACCACTGGATGCATGAAGTGAAGTTGGTATGTTCTGAGCATAGCAGAGGTGAATAGCGGTTGGTAGAGAACAAGAGAGCAACTGAATACTGGAACTGAAGAGAGGATAAGAAACGCCCAAAACGGCGAGGTCATGTTCTTTTTATGTTTTCCATTCCCTGCCAAATGAAACTAGGGTTTCTCTTCTCTCACCCAATTTTTTCAAACTTTTAATGAAAAATTGTTCAGGACCCACCATGGCAGGTTAAAAGACCTCGCCTGAAAAAGGATTTAGTATCGTGAAAAAAGAATCTATTTCGCTGTTTACTCCAGGTCCAAAATATATTTCCATCACATGGATGAAGAGATTCTCTGTACACATCTAAAACATACGCCCGCTGGAACTATATGCTTGAATCACTTTGGAATATCCAAAAAAGGATGAAATTCTCTTACCCGCCAGGAGAGGGTATGTTAACACCATCTCTCTTCTATATAAAAAAAAAAAGCACCATCCCTCTCTCTCTCAAACATAAATTACCTTGCTGCTTTCCATCCTATACATGAAACCATTCCATCATCCTTCTATGCCTCTTGCTCAGAGAACCCCCTCTCAATAAAAATTGTCACCAACCTCTGACATCAATAATCTAACCGTGTGGAACCTCTTGGTCGAAGATATCAAACTAGAATAACCTCCACCCAGACTTAATTCATACAAAACATTATATATCCCAAGTTCTTTACCGATCTGCTGAAAGTCTTTTACTAAAAAAAATTGTTTGATACCATGAAAAATTATGTGTTCCATTTGATTCTGGGGGAGGGAGAATTAAAGGGAAGGAAAAAATTTCAAACTTAAAAAAGAAAATCTTTGTAATCATGATCCCATGCGTCAAATCATTCCATAGCACACGTGTCCTCAACTTTGATAATGATCGGTCCACCAATGATGAGTAGGTCCACATCAGCAGTAAAAAGCAACCAACCGACCAATGGGAAGAGCCGCCGACCCCTATATAAGGGCACATAGCACACATAGCAGATTCGTAAGGTAATGTCCATAACACACACTTAGTACTCTACATTCCTTCCCTCTTTTACTATCTCATTACCTAATTTAGGCATCGGAGTCCCCTCCAAACCAATTTCTGATTTATGTTGTACAGATTCTTACCAAACAGGAACGTGCATCAACAATCGTGTTTGTAAGAATCTTACCCAAAAAGAAAAAAAATGTTTGTAAATGATGGTTGATGTAGCTAATCTCAATCATCAACCAAATTTGATGTATAAACGGATTATTTGACTGGAGACATGCCAAATTTCAAGGCTCCAACTATCATAGTCCCGTCTTTTATTGTATTATTTTATTTGTTCTCATTAAGTTTATTTATGCGCTCTGTCCTTACAAATTGGATGTTTTGCTTCCATTTTCCTATTTCAATTTGTTAGCAGGTTAGACTCCGTTAGTGCTATATTAAAGATGACAATAGGACAGAAACGGTTGGTCCTTGAATTGGTGGGATTCTATGTGTAGGCCAAAGCATTTAGGTGGCATAATATTTCGGTATAATTTACACAGAGATGCTTCTCACCATTTTGAATGAACCGTGGGTCTCTTCTCTTCAACGTTTTATGATCCCTTCAGTTTATCGTACTGGTTGTGATTTATATGATTTAAAGGATTTGATAGTTGATAATAATTGGAATTATGTCATGTTGTATTGTTTGTTTCACCCTTGTGTGTTACGGCCACTGGTCATACCCATTGTTAGCAAAAAACACGTTTTCCGGTATGCTTCTCAAATATACTTAGAAAAACAGCAAACGGCAAGCATTTCCGTTCTAAACACATTTAAAACGCATTTAAACACGATACTGTTTTTTGACGTTTTTTAAGACTTAACTTGTTGAACATAATGCCTACTTAATTAACCATATCTCTCTCTCCCAAACTCTGATCCACCTGATTCTTTCACCGACTTAAACCTAACTCAATGGCCTATATTTCTCATGATATCACCTTCAACTCAATATCAATGTATAGATCCCGAAATTAAGACATAAATAGATGCGTTTGTTGAAAAATGTTTCTAAAGTGATAACTACTAACTCAAGTTGAATATAGATTATTACTCCAAGAGTGTGTTAATTATATTGACAACAATGAACAACATCATAGCCAAGTCACATTGCTCAATAAAACTTGGACATATGTGGTATATGAATTTAGATTCGGTAGTGGATGATATTCAATTATATGTCATAAAACTTATAATGAAACATGAGATATATATATATATATGCATTAGTGTTGAATACTGTAGTTATTTTAAACATTAGATGCAAATATTCATGTAATAATTCTTTAATTTATACGAGTATAGTA
>NC_056568.1:1036706-1047864 GCF_013358625.1 Macadamia integrifolia | reverse complement strand
AATAAAAGTGAAAAAAAAAAAAAAGTTGAAAACTTGTACTTATTCTCATGAACTATCATAAATATGAGTGTTTGAATAAATGAGGTCAAAAATTGTTTGTTGATGTGATAATTAACTTTTCCTACCCATTCACTTTCATAGTCCTACCAAAATTAACAGGACTTTTATGGAAAAGTTGTTTAGCTCTTTTGTGTATCTTTCTCCCCTTCATATTTCCTTTCTCACCCATAGAATTCCGGATAGGATAACTCTCCATAGAGCCCATGGACCATAGAGTGATCTCACAGCTGGGGTGACCTCAAGACGTGTGCTCGGGTCCTCCCAGTCATGAGGTCACTCTATGGTCCATGTGCTCTATAGAGAAGATCCAGATCTTAGAATTTCACTTCACTTCCATTTTTTCTCTTTTCCCATAAAGGTGGACCTCACTAAAATTTTCATATTCCATTGTTCATTTTCTTTCAATTTTCTTGTTAACTCAACCCACAAAATGTGGGATCCACCATCACAAGTTTACCAATTCTTTTAATACGTCCAACAAACATGGTCTTATTGTTTCAATGTTACCCGTTAATAATGGTTGGTATTGTCCTTTTATTCATAATGTCAGCCTTATCATATTAAACCTCTTTTTTTGGTAATAATAATTTTATCGATGAGAACATGTTGAGCACGTGACTTATGAATAACAAATATCAAGAATCCATGGTGTGGACGGATGCCAATCAGTCCATCAAAGACCAGCCTTTCATAGCAAGGGAGCTAGCCATGAGATAGACAAGCACCAGTGAGAAAAGGAATCAAATCCTTATAATCTGATTTGATTAATTAAATATGATATAGACCATCTTTGATTGCCCCAAGCAAACTTGTCCCTAAATCTCCTTCGCCTTAATAATCACCGAAGGGAACGATGTTGGCTCAAAGGGTTCAGAAATTGGTTTATCCATATAGTTTCGGAAAACGAAATCCGGTTCATCAATGCACAAAAACCCTCTGCAAGGAGGCAGTGAACGATAGTGAGGATCCAATGTCTGGGTGCATGTTGGGGCCATTTCAGCCGTTGGATCCTCACTGTCACTCATCGTTCAACGTAGAAGATTTGAGTTTGTCCATCGATAGGGTTATCCAAAAGTAGAGATGCATCACAATTTAATTTATGAAAAATTACGCCTACTTCCCTATAGTTTGTTGAAATCACACGTTGATTCAATGGTTTAAAGGAATTACGTCCCCTCCTTGGCATTGACAATGTTAGTGTGCTATTAGTTTTAAATAGCAAAACACCGTATTATCCTTTAGTGGAAAACCAACTTAATAAGATAGGACCATTATATCCCCTCTTGTCGAAACACCCAAATCCCTAACATAATCATTGGGATTTAGGTTTGAGAGCCCTGTGCAACATCCACTCCCAACCTGTTGCAAAATCTCAACAATCTTGATATTTCAGGTGGAGAATATAAACCAAATATCTTCGATGAGCATTCACTTCCCTTCGATGAAGGTTTGTAAGTGAACCCTCAACTTCGTCGAAGTCGTTTTAAGTCAGCTGAAAAATAGAAATTGATGTGTAGAAGAAGAACGAAGCAGGTTGAAGAAGCATTATTGGTAGAAGATGAGATTCAACCTCTTTTGTTTGTTTTAATGAAAAGGCATATAAGTAAGTTCACGTAAATATAAAGGTATTTTCAACATTGAAAGTAATGATATCAGGTGATGTCACCAACCAGTACTCCAAATTTCAGAACTAAGAAAAGGACATAATTCTTTCAAGCCTCTGTGCTTGTTGAACAACTCCCGTTATTCCATTTACATCCCTAATTCTAAATGGTAGTGGATAGGACATGTGTGGCCAAGGATCATAGAAAAGGTAATAATACGGTACAGTACAAGTACGGAACGTTAAAGAGGCAATGCGTAGCCGTGGCGGCCATGTGCATTTGGACAATTGGACGTCTTTTTAGGGTAAGGAATCCGTAATTTGAAGCAAAAGACGAGGTTCGAAATGGCTATAAAAATGGAGATTTCTAAAAGGGATCAGGACGGAGTCGATCATTCTATATCGGCACATATAAGAGGAAAGGGTAAGAGAGAGAAATTCCATTCGTAACCCATTTGCCACTTCACAGGCAACAACGGAGGTTTAGCTTGAATGTCTGTGTGTGTGTGATGGGGGAGGAGAATCAGGAGATCGATCAGCTTAGGGCAAAGGCTATCGCATCAATGTCGGCTGCTTCAAATTCTACTTCCAAACTCAAGGAGAAGCCCATTGAAAACAGAGAAGAAGGCGAACTTTCGTCATCGGACGAAGATGTAATCTCCATCCCGAACCCTAACTCATTTTTCATATCTGCTAATTCTTTCTACGTTGGCCATGGAATCGTGTTTATTTGGATTTCATTTTCATATTTTTTGGTTTCTTCATCACGTTGTTGACGATCTGTCCTGTTAATGTGTTGTCGACATGACACTGTTAATTTTTTGGTTTTTAAGGTTGATTTAATGTGTTTATACTTCATGCCATCTGATGGATTCGCTTGAAAATTTATTGTAGTTTGGTTTATAATTCATCGCGTTCATTCGAACTTCTTCGGCATTTTTTAATCTAAGCCTAATATACTTTCCTGCGGATGCTTTGTGAGATGTTTATTTATGTTCCTTAAAATTTTCTTGTGTAGGACGTTCCGACTTGTTCTGTTGCACAGCCCAACAGTGTCACTCCGGTTGAGCCCAATCACAGAAAGTCGGGGAACAAACATAATCAAAGTTCTAACACCGGTACTTCCTTTTCACTGCAAGTTTTGATGGAAGATTTGGTATATCATAGTTTTAGAGCTGTTCTCTTTACTTTTTTTTGGTAGAAGTTCTCTGTACTTCACTATACTGCACTTTTGCATTGCTCTACTTGTATTCTGGCATTTTTTTTTTTTGCTCTGGCTTCTATGATTGTTTTTCCAAAGGTAAATTCATGGTATTGCCGTAATGAGTAGTGATATTCTTGTTTGTGAGGCTACCCATATCTTATTTCACCTTTCAACTTTGTTCAAAACTATGTTTGTTGTCAAACCAAAGACATTCACATTTATTCTCACAGTTTATTTCCCAGTCTTGGTCTGCCCGTATCACATTTAATGCATCACTTTCAACTTATCTCCTATCGAAGCCACTCTTAAATCATAAAAAATGTTTCAGTTCTTTTTTTACGTTTTTTTTTCTTCCTACTTTTTCCATTAATTATTTTAAACATCCTCATTTCAGCTACACATTTTGTTCAATTTAAATTCAGTGCCGTACAACATTGGTTGTTGGTGGTTTTATAGAATTTTCCTTTTGGGTTTTAGTTGGATGCATCAGTCACTCAACACTCCAAAATTGCTCTTCCATTTTACCCACTATGTTCTAATTGTTGACAACATCGTCCCCAATTTTTACTTCAATAATTATTATTTGGCTAACAAACACTTGGAAAATTGAGTAGCTCCCCCACCACCCCCCCCCCAAAAAAAAAAAAAAAAAAAAAAAAGGAGAAAAGAAAAGAAAAGAAGGGCACTTGCATAAGTTCAAATGGAATTTTTAAAATGTTTTTTGCATATGCGCAGTGTTGTTTTTTCCATTCTAAAGAATATGGTATTTAGTTAATTTGTGAGGACAATTTATTTTTATCCGGCGCTTCCTTAAAAACATTATTTATGAAATGACAGCTGGATAGTAGGACAATTGTTAAGGATTGGTGTGCAACTTCAAAGAGGTGGAATGTAACTAGACTTGTGTTTAAGCCAGGGCTTCATTGCATATTTGCACAAAAACATTTTTTTTTCTTAATTTTATCATGAGTTATATAATCATTAACTAAGTGAAATTTCTTAGGGAACTCAGAAAAAATTCACTTTGCAAATATGTATCTTTAGTTTCTCAGAAATGCATTTGAACTAAATAATGTTATGAAAAGATTCCTATATGTTCCCACTTTGTTCCTTTTAAAATGGTTTGAAATGTATTAAACATGGAAGATACTTTATGATGCAGTTTGAGAGTAGAGAAAAAAGAGGATAGCATACATTGGATCTCGGTTGTTCTTGGACCAGTTGTTGGGCCAAACCAGACCTTACAGCTTGGTTTTTTGGTCCAGCTAAGCAGCCAAGTCGTGCTAATTTATTAGAAGATTGTCGATCACAATGAATTCCTGAATTTCAGGAGGGAAAATGTCAGGCCAATGCAGTTTGCATGTGGGATCTTCTTTTGGGGCCCAGCTGTTGAAATTTTGATAGCTTGTGGGTCAGATTTCTATATCTTAGGATCTTATTCAATTGTAGTCGTGGGGTCTTAGTTTTGTTGTTATTATTTCATTCTTCTAATGTAATCAGGTTATTACATAAAACATGGGTAGGAGGAGTCTTTTAAGGACCCATTTGATAACGTTTCTGCCATTTCTGTTTTAAGAAACTGCAGTAACATAAATTTTGGTTTCTTGAAATAGAAACAGAATTGAAGATGTTTGATAAGTCATGTTTCTGGAAGTCGATAGTAACCAGCGAAAGAATGACCACGAGTCGTTTCCAGAAAGCCTGGGTCGTTTCTTGAACCATAAATAGGTAGAAATTTCAATTTCTATTTCTAAAAACAAATGAAACGAAACAGTTTTATCAAACACCTTTTGTTTCGTTTCTGCCGTTTCTCGACATAGAAACGGCAGAAACGCGTTTCTTGAAACGTTATCAAACGGGCCCTAAGTTTCATTATCTGATTTAGGAGATCTCCATATATAACACTTATGGAGCCATCCTACTCAGATTTGTTCCTTTATTTTGTTATTAGACGGTGATCTGATTGATTATTATGTTTCCTAAATCCAATCATATTCTATCTCCTTTTAGCTTTATTTATATGCAATACCATTGTTGGAATATGTATCCATGATAAGGGAAGTGTCCCCATCGTGATATGATTATCTTAGTTATTTTCCAAGTTAGATTACCTTCCTAGTTAGATTAGATTTCTAGTTTCCTAAGCTATAATTAGACTAGGATTGCATTTCCTCTTCCATTTTTGATTGTACTTGGATTTATTTATTATACATATATGATGGAGGGAGACTGCTGAACAAATTGGCTGCTGCTCTCCCTTGTTGTCTCTCTTTTTCTTCCTCATCTCTCTTCTCTCACATTACTGGTTACAGGTCTTTGGTTTTTTACATGGTACTAGAGCAGATTATATATGCGGAGCAGATAAAAAAACTCCAGTCTCCCCCTCACGTGTAGCATTACACGTGAACAAATAATTCCAATATTTAGCATCCCGAATAAACTCTTAACCAAGAGCATAAAATAATGTCTAATCTCCTCTTCACGACAGCAAGGTTGAACAAACAATCTCCAATTACCATAGCATGCCAGTATCAGTGCCAAAAACGTTGTCAAGCCCAAAGGTCATAGTTATTAAGGTGGTAAGGCGACGGAGGTGTTTGAGGGTCTTTTAGAGCGCCTTAGCGATAAGGTGGACATAAAGCGTCGTCTTATTGACTAAGACGTTCCTGTGTAAATTTTTAATAAAACCATTTTATTTGACTAAAATCCTAGTTGAATTCTATTACTCATATGCTAAATAAATATTAAAGGTTCATACTTCATACCAATGCATTATACCGTGTAAAATTGATTGGGGGGTTTATACATTATATATACATATAACATTTTTAAAAAAGAAGAAGAGATATGTACAGAGCTCACCGTAGTCTTCAACAGAGTGAAGAACAGAAGAAACAAAATTAGGTACTTTGTATGAAGAATAGAGGAAGAATGAAGAAGAAAGAAGGGAAAAAAAAAAGACAGGTACAGAGTTAAGTTAACCGGAGGCTGAAGAAGAGTGAAGAACTGAAGTACAGAAGAAAGAAAAAAAGAAAAAAAGGTACCGTATGATGAACAGAAGAAGAAAGAAGAGAGAAAAAAAAAAAGGTACAGAGCTCATCGAGGTTGAAGAAGAGAAGAGTGAAGAAAAAAAAAAGGGTACTGTATGAAGAAGTGAAGAACAGAAGAAGAAGAAACAAAAAAAGAAAAAGAAAAAGGTATTGTATCAGAATAAGAAGAAAGAAGAAGAAAAAAAGAAAGAAAGAAAAATACTCATCGTTGCATGAACAAGAAATAAAATGAGAAAAAAAGAAAAACAAAAAATGTACCTGTAGAGGGGGTACAATTGTTTGCCAGAGTAACCTCACCGTTGCCGAAGAAGAAAGAAGAAGCCGGAGCAAGATTGAAGGAGTTCCTGGGGGGTACGATTGGTCACCTGGTTCTTCCTTCTCAAAACCCTTGACTCAAAAGTCCAAACCTTTTGTGAGAATCATGTTTTGGTTTTTTTGGTGGAGTACTTTAGTTGTTAGAGGCTGATTCCATGTATCTCATGTGCATTCAAGACCATACACCTACCAATCAAAAATCGATATTTGGAATCTATCTAAAGTAGTTTTAAAAAGTATTAAATTTTAAAATGTTCATAATGTGCCCGCTTTGTGTATGAGGCGTCTGAGGCATTGCCTTATAGCTCCTTATTTCATGATGTGGTTGTTAGTGTATGATGTCTTGTATTCTGTCGCAATTTAATCTAGGGAGTACTGGTGCAGCACCTAGACAGGAAGGACAACGGTCCCGCTAGTCGGTTAGCGGGCTGTGGGGGTTGCAAGGGGGGCAGGAGGCCCCCTGTATAGCAGGGGGTGTAGGAGGGCGCAGCCCCCCGCTCGAATTTTTTATTTGAGGGCAATTGTGTACTTTTCGGATTAGGGTTTTTTCGCTATATATTTGTAGCGAGGGTTTCTTTCTCTGTAATGCAAGCAATACTGAGAGGTGTGAGGACGAGCGTTGTAACCCTATTCTCCATTGATAGTGAAGCAGGATCTCATCTCACTGTGGACGTAGGCAACCTTGCCGAACCTCGTAAAAATCCTTGTGCACTGTTTGTTTTGTTTTTCCATTATCTTCTGCATCGTTTTAGGGTTGCGTTTCTACAAATTGGTATCAGAGCTCTAGGTTTTCATTTTTTAGGATTTACTATCACGATGACAGGGAAGGGATTGAATGTCAAGTATGATATCGAGAGGTTTAATGGGAAGAACAATTTCACCCTCTGGCGTCAAAGGATGAAGGATCTTCTGATACAGCAGGGATTGGCGAAAACGTTGTTGGGGAAGTCGAAGAAACGTGTAAAAATTACTAACGAAGATTGGGAAGATATGGAGGAAAAGGCGGTAAGTGCTATTCAATTAAATCTTTCTGATGATGCCCTACAATATGTTGTGGGTATCGAATCTGCACTGCAGTTATGGGCGAAATTTGAAAGCATCTACATGACGAAGTCCTTAACGAATAAGTTGTTCGTGAAGAAGCAGTTGTATTCTCTACAGATGGAGGAAGGTACGGATCTATTAGAGCATCTTAACATGTTCAATCAGATCGTAAGTAAACTTGCAAACCTGGAGGTTAAGATCGAGGATGAAGACAAGGCGTTACTATTGCTGTCGTCGCTCCCAGAATCATATGATCACTTAGTAATGACTCTCTTGGACGGGAAGGAGACCTTTGAGATGGATGAAGTCATAGCTGCCCTCATGTCCAATGATACAAAGAAGGCCAGTAGTACGAAATCTCCAGGAGAAGGTCTTTTCGGAGGTGACAAAGAGCAGGAAAGAGGGAGATCAAATCAGAAGGGATCTGGGAAGAGTCGATCGAAATCAAAAGGGGCAAAGACAAAAGTCTCTTGTTACTATTGTAAGAAGGAAGGTCATCTGAAGAGAGAGTGCTTGAAGAGGAAGGCGGACTTAAAGAAGAAAGGTGTAGATAAGGCATCTGAGGAAGCTGGCGTGGCTGACAGTTCAGATGGAGATGATGGAGATGTACTCTCTATATCATCAGGTAAGAATCAACCTTCTGATTCTTGGATTTTAGATTTTGGATGTTCATATCACATGTGTCCACATAAGGATTGGTTTGATACATATCAACCATATAATGGTGGGTCTGTCCTAATGGGGAATGATGTTGTATGCAAGACCATTGGGATAGGCCCTATCAAAATCAAGATGTTTGATTGGATAGTAAGAACCTTAGCATATGTGAGACATGTACCAGAATTAAGGAAAAACTTAATATCTTTGGGGGTACTTGACTCAAATGGCTACAAGTACATAGCAGAAGGTGGAGTTCTCAAAGTTATTAAGGGTGTAATGGTTGTCATGAAGGGACAGCTAACAGGAAACCTATACAGACTCATAGGGAGCAACGCTATAGGTGGAGCATCTGTGACTACAGATGCAGTATTTGATACAGTTGATACTTATCTGTGGCATATGCTGTTAGGGCATATGGGAGAAAGAGGATTGATGGAGCTTCATAAAAGGAAAATGTTGAAGGGAGTAAAAACTTGTAAACTGAACTTCTGCAAGTATTGTGTGTTCGGGAAACAGTACAAGGTTAGTTTCAAAACTACAAAACATAAGAGTAAATGGGTGTTTGATTATGTACACAGCGATGTATGGGGTCCTTCAACAACAAAATCTAAAGGTGGGGCAGAATACTTCGTGACCTTTGTTGATAATTACTCAAGGAAAGTCTGGATCTACTTCATGAAGCATAAAAGTGAGGTGTTCACTAAATTTAAGGAATGGAAGGTTGAGGTAGAAAGCAAGACAAGAAAAAAAATTAAATACTTGAGAACAGATAATGGAGTAGAGTACACATACAAGTCGTTTCTAGAATTGTGCAAAGTTGAAGGGATTACACATCACTTCACGGTTTCAAAGACACCACAGCAAAATGGTATAGCTGAAAGGATGAACAGAACACTTCTAGAAAGAGCTCGAAGTATGAGGCTGAATGCAGGGTTGAGCAAGAGATTTTGGGAAGAAGCAGTGAACATGGCATGTTTCCTCATCAATAGGTCTCCATCAAAGGCGATTGATTGTAAAATTCCTGAAGAGGTATGGACAGGAAAACCAGTAGATTATTCTATTCTAAAAATATTTGGTTGTCCAGCCTATGCGCATTTTGAGAGTGAGCAGCGTTCCAAGTTAGACTCAAAGTCTAAGCAGTGTATCTTTCTTGGTTTTAAGAAAGGTGTAAAGGGATTCAAGTTGTGGGATCCAAGTTCACAGAAAGTTGTGGTTAGCAGAGACGTGTTTGATGAGTCTCATATAGTGAGCTCAAATTACAATTCACAAGCAGTTGATGAAAATAAAGAAGGTTCTACTATGCAGGTGGAGTTAGGTGAGTTAGAAACAACGAGAGAGAATGAGTCATCAAGTGACTTACCAGGACAACAAGAAGCAGTAGAAGTTCCCTATATTGTGGCAAAGGGTAAAGGGAAGCATACTCACAAAGCACCTATGAGATACGGGTTTGAGGACATGGTTGCCTATGCCCTCACTGTAGGTACAGGTGATCCATCTTCCTACCATGATGTTTTGAGTGATGCACAACATGATAAATGGATGACAGCTATATGGAGGAAATGGAATCTCTACAGAAGAACAAGACTTTGGAGATTGTGGAAAAACCCAAGGAAAGAAAAATCATTGGGTGTAAATGGGTCTTTCGTAAGAAAGAGGCAGCATCTGAGAAGGAGCGTAAAAGGTATAAGGCCAGACTTATAGCTAAGGGTTATGCACAGAAGGAGGGGATAGACTATAATGAAATATTCTCTCCAGTGGTGAAACACACTTCGATTAGGGTACTACTTGCTTGGGTGGCCATGTATGATTTGAGCTTGAACAACTTGATGTGAAAACTGCATTTCTTCATGGTGACTTGGAGGAACAGATTTACATGGGGCAGCCTGAAGGTTTCAAGGTGCAGGGAAAGGAAGATCATGTTTGTCTGCTTAAGAGGTCGCTTTATGGCCTTAAGCAATCTCCTAGGCAGTGGTACAAGCGCTTTGATTCCCACATGATGAAGATTGGCTATACAAGAAGTGAGTATGATAGTTGTGTTTATTATAAAGTGTCAAGTGATAATTCCATTATTTTGTTGATGCTTTATGTTGATGACATGCTCATTGCTGCAAAGAACAAACATGATATAGTCTCTTTGAAGTCTTTGTTGAGTGCTGAATTTGAGATGAAGGATCTTGGTGCCGCTAAGAAGATCCTTGGCATGGAAATCCTTAGAGATAGAAATGCAGGTAAACTTTGGGTAACTCAGAAGAGGTATATTGAAAAGGTGCTAGAGCTTTTCAATATGGAAAAGGCTAAGCCGGTTAGCACTCTGTTAGCTGGCCACTTCAAGTTATCTGAAAGGGAATGCCCTACAACACATGAGGAGGTGGAGCAGATGTCTCAAGTCCCTTATGCTAGCGCAGTTGGGAGTCTCATGTATGCTATGGTTTGTAGCAGGCCGGATTTGTCTCATGTAGTTAGTGTTGTTAGCAGATACATGAGTAATCCAGGGAAGGAGCATTGGAATGCAATTAAGTGGATCTTCAGATATTTGAGCAAGACTAAAGATATAGGTGTTATGTTCAGTGGCAAGGGAAGTTCTACAGAATTGGTAGGTTATGTTGATTCTGACTATGCTGGTGATTTAGATAAGAGGAGGTCTACTACAGGGTATGTGTTTACATTGGCTGGTGGACCTATATCATGGAGGGCGATGCTTCAGTCTACAATTGCATTGTCCACTACAGAGGCAGAGTACATGGCAGCAGTTGAGGCTGCCAAGGAAGGAGTCTGGTTGGCTGGATTGGTTCGTGAGTTGGGGTTGGAGCAAGGAGGTACAGTGTTACATTGTGACAGTCAGAGTGACATACATCTTGCAAAGAATCAGGTGTTTCATGCAAGGACAAAGCATATTGATGTGAGATTTCACAAGATCAGGGAGCTTGTGTCAGAAGGCAGTATTCACTTGAGAAAAATTCATACAGATCTCAATCCTGCAGATATGTTTACAAAGCCAGTTACTACAGAGAAGTTCGAGTCCTGTTTGGGCTTGATTAGTATTACTCATTGTTGAAGATGAGGGACGCACCAAATAGGTGCGGGTTTGTGCCTTTAATGAGGTACAATGATGAAGACGTCTACAAGTTATCTTTACAGGAGGCTTGACAGAATTCAAGCCAAGGTGGAGATTGTTGGTTTATGATGTCTTGTATTCCGTCGTAGTTTAATCCAGGGAGTACT
>NC_056568.1:936902-1036606 GCF_013358625.1 Macadamia integrifolia | reverse complement strand
CTCATTCCCTTTTCTGACTACCCTTTCTTTCTTAATTTAGGATTTTTATTTTCAATCATTACATTATTGCTATCCCTTTCCCCCAAGGTTCATGGCTAGTGTATGTGTTGGCTTTGCCCCTCCTAGCCATAGAACCATCAATTTATTGCTTTTATTTTAATTGTTTCCCTTTCCCTAAAGCCAAGTAGAGTAACCCTTGTAAGAGTGACTCTCTGGTCAAGTAGGGAAGCTCATATTATGATGCATCCCTTAGGCTAAGTTGAGAAACCTACTTGTGAGTCTCTCTCTAGCTTTATTCCCTTTCTTTTACTTTATTTTTATTTCAGCATTTTTTTTCTTTATTGTTTTATTTTAATTGCGTGGGTTGTTTATTTTCAGTTATTTATTTATTTATTTTTAATTGCATGGCTTGTGTCTTTAAATTCTGAGATGACGAATGGTTAGGATGTTATTTTAGATACATATGTTTAGGACGGTAATTAGAATTAGATCACAACCATTAATCGATTCACTTTCGCATTATTAAAAGAAATAAAAAAAAATAAAGTGATTGCTCTCCCTGTGTTCGACCCGTAGCTACACTGATCCGTATGCTTGCGGTTACATTGTTTAAAATCTCAAACAGGTAGCCAGAAGAGGGAATGGAGGGGGGAGCGAAGACTTATGACGAAGCCTACCTACTTGAACTTCAATACTTAAACTTGAAAACTTGGTTGAGATTTGAAATCTACCAGCCCTAAAAATCAAATCTGGACCAAACCAAATCTGAAATTGCTAGGACTAGAGAAGACAAATCTGAACTTGAAAAGAGGTGCTCCACACTTGGTTCTTGTCACTTAGAACTAAATCTAGAACTATAAATTAAACTTACAACTTCAATCGCATAAAACAATAAAAAGAAAAACTTGCATTAACAAAGAGAAAGACTTGCATTCATTCATTAAACATCCATTACTTAAGTGCTTAAACCAAAAAGTAAAAAGAAGACTAGAAGAAGAACTAAAGAAAAGCTAGAGAAAATAAAACCCTAAAATTGAAGTGCTAGAGTGAAAACCCTAATAGGGAACCGCTAGAGAAAGATATGAAATCCTAATTGTAAAGTGCACCCTCCCCTCTTATATGATGTTTATTTATAGGAAATAGGGGAGATGGGGTCAAACGATTAGGGTTTAATTAGGGCTTGGTTAGGGTTTGATGAGGTGGAGGAGAGAGAAGAAAGAAAGGGGTAGAATTGTAGGAGATAGGGGAGAGAGAGTCTCCAATGATTAAGTTTGATTAGGGTTTAATGATGATGTAGATGAGAGAGAAGAGGGAAAGGATAGAAAGGGGAGGAGTCCTACGGCTTGGGTGTGGTTAGGTGGAGGAGAGAGAAGAGAGAGAGGGAGAGAAATCGAAGGAGATGAGGCTCTCCATGATTTAGGTTTCCTAATTAGGGTTTCTTTAGGTCTAAGGTGATGATGTGGAAAATAGGAGAGAAAAGAGAAAATAGAGAATAGGAAAATAGAACAGAAAAGAGAAAATAGAGAAAATAGGAGAGAGTCCAATGATTTGGTTTCCTAATTAGGGTTTTTCTAGGGTGATGATGTGGAAAAAAGGAGAAAAAAGGGAAAAGAGAGAAAATAGGAGTGAGTCCAACGATTGGGTTTCCTAATTAGGGTTTTCCTAGGGTGATGATGTGGAAAATAGGAGAGAAAAGAGGAAAGAAAAAGTCTCCAACAATTTTTTTTCTTTTTTTTCCCCTATTTTTCCCCTTATTTTTTTTTTCTCTCTCTTCTATCTTGTGCACAAGCCCATTCTTGGGTGATTTCTTCTTTTGTTGATTCTTCTATTTTTTTTGTGGAAATGTTGTCCATGCCCCTTGTGCTTTAAGTAGGTGGAAAACACAGAATCTTCCCAAGGTGGGTCCCTCTTGCTTTGTTGGCATCTGAAATATTCTCTTGTAGCCCTAGGACAATTGCAGATTGGTTGGGCCTGCATCTTAGTTCTCTTCTGGTCCATTATTCTTTTTCTGGTCCCAAAAGAATAATCAAGTGTACGGGTGTCTAAACGAATGTGTAATTTTAATGCAACATATCCATCTTGCTCAGAATTTCGTCCTTTTCGCAACCATGATAAGAAACGGGACCTCTTTAGTGTAAAATTAGAGATACAATGCCCAATAGTCTTTAAGGTCTTGTAAAAGCAAAACTTACAAAAAGAGAGTAAAACCCAAGGTAGCTCCATTCTAAATATGTAAAATACGATTTTTACCCTAAGATTTCACACTTAAATGTGCTCATCAACAAACACAAGTAGCCATATGCAATGCATGCTCCACACATAAAGATGATGCTTATGATTCCATTATTTAACTATACAGATCCCTAGTACATTACTCAGTCTCATCACCTATGGTTATAGTCCTACCCTGTACATTGGGCCTCAGGATTACAAGCTTGTTGAAGGCAGGAGCCAGACGGTCTCGGTCAGAGCCTCGGTCCCCCAGCTAGCCCCTAATCAGTAACCTCACATAATATATATATCCACCAGGCATACAGTACATCGTATCCTGTCCACATCCATAACTGATATCACACATCTCATCACAAAGTGCATTACTAATCAGGCAACCACATATGTCGGGATTAGTCCGTACCTAACACCCTACGGACAAGGAATGTCGCCCTTAAGGTTATGATACCTAGCCCAGCATACTAAATGATGCACAACCAATCATCCAAAGCACACAAACAAACATGGGCGCCTGCACATGACCCATCTCACCTGTCTTATCTTCCTCATTTCCATTCCATCAATTCCATCATAACACAATCATAATAACAATAAATGCATATGCACATACGCAAACAATAAATGCATGATCAACAATAAGAAACACACTAAAAGAAAGGAGGTTGGAGGGGCACCCACTCACCCTGACAATCAGAAATAGCTATCTCTCCTCTTAGTGCTGAATAGGCTCCCTCACAGCTATTGGGTACTCCTAAAATAAAAAATTATACATACATTTATTAAAATAAACTTAAGTTCAGTCATTCCCTAATAGTGTCATTTTCTATCTTCCCTATAGGCCCTATAAGTCCTCTTTCAACCCCACAGATCACTATTAAAATTGAGGGCAAAATGGTCTCTGGAAGCCTAACTGACTAGAGACTTTGGTCCAACCGGCTGGCCTGATGTCTCCCACCGGTTGTCTATTTTCTGCAGAAATTCAATTCTTCCATTCTCCCTGCTGGTTTTCACCTCTATTTTGGTCCATATCTCTCTATTCTTGTACCATAATCTCACAATAGTGAATTATTACTTCAATTCTATCATTTTCTTAGTCCAACTTTAATCTATTTTTAATTTATTAATTGTAATTACCAATTTTAGCAGAAAATTTCAGATTCAACCTCATATTCACATGTTTTCACCCACAAGTATGAAATAGAGTACAATTGCAATGATCAATCTGTCATGCCACATGCCATCATACCCTTTCACGTCCTCGCACCATGCCCTTCATATGGCACAGGCATGCTAGCACTGGATACCTTACCGTATCCAGTCAGCCTGCTTACCCCAAGATCCTACTCTAGGAGAGTCCATAACACCACATCCAAATGATGTAGATAATTGGAATCAAGAGAAATTGCAGCGGATAATAGAAATCAAGAAAATACTCATCCAGTGCATCTATATGGTATCTGATCATCTATGTACAAGAATTTTAGAATTTACTTACAACAATCCAACTATCAAAATATATGTACACAAAAAGACTTCTTCCACCTGCCAAACCATCAAAAACTGGTCTCTTCCTCCATCCTCATATATATACAAAATGATCATAATATCATATCTCATGAAAATTTTCCACCATATACACAATCATTGTACTCGCAATCAGGTTCATGACCATAATCATCAAAATCCGAAATACATGCCAACGGATCCATAACCATAGCATCATGCTCAGTACTAGTAGCCTGTAGGCGACTGCTCTCCTTATCTATAAATCAAAGGAAAATGGGGGGTAAGCATTGGTAATGCTCAGTGTGGGGTGGGGTAGAACAAACACATGCATCCATATGCAATGCATACTCCACATATAAAGATGATGCTCATGAATCCATTTATTTAACTATATAAATTCCCTAGTCCATTACTAGGTCTCATCACCTATGGATATAGTGCTACACAATTTAGGTGGCATTTCCTATCCTATACATTGGGCTCTCAAGAATACAAGCTCATTGCAGGTAGGAGCCAGCTGCTCCTGGTCAGAGCCTCCGTCCCCTGGCTAACCCCTAAATGGTAACCATGTATAATAATATCCACTAGGCATATAGTACGTCATATCCTGTCCAAATCCATAACTGTTATCACACATGTCATCACAAAAATGCATTGCTGATTAGGTAGCCACATATGTCAGGATTAGTCCATACCTAACCCCCTACTGACAAGGGGTATAGTACTTAGGGTTATGATACCTAGCCCAGCATACTACATGATGCACAACCAGTCAATCAAATCACATATGCAAACATGGGCACCTGCTCGTGACCCATCTTACCTATCTTACCTTTTATGTTTCTCATGCCATCCATTCCAATATAATAGAGCCATAATAGAATCAAATGAAGGTAAATGCATATACACATATACAAACAATTAAATGCATGAGCAACAAATAATAAACACACTAAAAGAAGTAAGATAGAGGGGCACCCACTCACCTGGACAATCTAAATCAGTTTTCACTTTTCAAGTGCGGAACTTGTTCCCTCACAGTTAATTGGAATTCCAAAAATCAAAATTATACATATATTTATAAATTTAGATTCTAGAGCTCAAGCACACACACCCTAATATAGTCTTTTATTCTCCTATAAGCTATGCAGGTCCCCTCTCAGACCCACAGATTCTTGTCAAAATCTGAGGGCAGAAATGGTCTCTGGAAGCCTGATCGACTGGAGACCCTGGCTCGACTGGCCGGCCGGATGTCTCCCACCAGTTGTGCCTTTTTTTTTGTAAAATCTCGATTCTGCTAGCTCTTCATAGAATTTCACTTATGTTTTTGGTCTAAGCTTCTCTATTTAAGGTCTTCACTCCCACAACAACAGTATAGTATTTTGATTTATACTAATTACTAGTCCATTCATAATTCCCATTTTAATTTCTAAATTATACAAATGAAATCCGGCAGAAATTTCAGATTTTCCCTCAAATTGAACTACATGCTTACACAAGATCCTGAATTAAGGTGGGATTTCAAAAACCCAACTTCTAGTTTGATGATCAAACTTTAAATTAGGCATGCATGCATGTAATCCACCTTCAATTTCAATTTGCATGTGTATTTTAAACCTTAAAATAGTAAAATTGAAATGGTTTTCACCTCCTTCACATACAATTTTCTGTTTTAAGAACGTTTAGTGAGAATCCTCACTTTTAGTCCCAATTGGCCATGAGCATGCAACCCATCTCTGAAAATTTAAGTTCCTTTCAGTTTAATTCCATTAAGAACAGTAAATTGAACTCCCTAAGAACACATGATTGCTGAAATTTCCAAACTCTCACCCCTTCCTTTTGTTTCAGCCAAATCGGGCAACTCAATCCACCATTTTCCACTATGGTTTCATCAATCCAGTTCATGCATTGGTTAGATTCTTCTTCTCTTTCTCTCTTCTTTCTCTTGCTGTCCAAGTGAGAAAATGAGGCTAATATGGTTAGTGGTGGCCTTTTATAGCCCCGCATCCTTAGTGGATGTTCCACTCAGAAAAATAGGTCCACATGTCAAATTACAAAAGTGGGACCCACAATAGTAAAAAATGACCATCATGTCCAGCTGACAGGCCTACTTGTCTTGTCCATAACTCTCTCACCGGTTGAGCTAGATTTGTTCCCCCTTGAGTCTATTTAATCCCATATCATTACCAACTCTTATTAAAAGTTAATGTCTACCTGTTGGCCCACTTTTCTTACTGATTCTTCCAACACTGTTCACAGAAGGCACATGTACATGTTGGGTCATTCTCCCCTTCTTGGCATTCTACTGCTGCAAGCCATGCAAGTGTTGGTCTCTCCAGTCTGTTACTCTTGCATGTTCACAAGTTAAAGTAAGAAGTGAGATTTGGGGTGTTACGCAATCCCCAATCTATGGTTGCATGCATGCATTCCATCATAAATTTTATCTTGCATGTGAAAAATCACATCTCAATCAACTTACATGCACCTTTAAAGTCCTCTACCAACAGAATTCAAAGTGAGATTTCACTTCTTCTCTAAAACATTTAATTTTTTGAGGTTTAAGGAGAGAATTGTCACATTCTAACCCCAATCGGCCATGGTGTATGCATTCTTTGGTAAAATTATTTCATATCTTCCAATCAATTCATCAAGAACAGAGAATTAGATTTCATACAGTTGGGTTATTTGCTGAAATTCCAAAATTTCTTCCATTCCACAAGTTCCAGCCCAAATTGTTTCAAAACCCCTTTCGATTTCTGAAAATTTTCTTGTTACAAGTTCAAATGGGTTAGAATCTCTTACCTTTATGCTGAATCGTGCAATAGTCTCCAAAGCAAATCGATCTCCTCCCTAATTTCCCTCTCTTCTCTTCTCTTCTCTTCTCTTCTTCTACTTCTTCTTTCTCCTTTCTCTCTCTTGCTGTCCATATATTATCCAAGTGAGAAAATGGAAGTGAAATGGGTGGTGGTGGCTCTTACATAGCCCCACAACCCTTAGTGGTCCACTAATCTCTTATATTGTATATAATATAATTTATTATATATGTATATATGTATATATGTATATATGTATATATAAGTAAAATCATGTTACTTATACTATATTATATTATAATTACATATATAACTAATTTATGTGCTCGCCTTTAATTTAAAATTTTATTATTTAACCTATTTAATCATAACAGACCCATGGAATAGGTCCACATGTCAAATTTCCAAGAGTGGGACCCATTTCAGTCAATTCTGGACATTCTATCCAGTCGATAGGCCTGCTTGTCATGTCCAGAATTCTCTAGCCAGTTGAGTCAGACTTGTTCCCCTTTGAGTCTATTCAATCATGTATCATTACCTACCCTTATTAAAGGTAAATGTTTAGCTGTTGGCCCACTCTTCTTGCTGATTTTTCTAACACTATTGGCAGAATGCACAGGTGCATGTTGGGTCATTTTTCCCTTCCTGGCATTCCACTGCTACCAGTCAAGCTAGTATTGGCCTCTCTAGTCTGTTACTCTTGCCTATTCACAGTTAATGTAAAGAGGTGAGATTTGGGGTGTTACATAATGACTGGTGGATGCCAGAGGCGAAAGAGCACGACCCAGACTGTGCATGCGACACCTGTGCATATGCGGCACCTTGAGATGCTTGGTTATCTTCTTCTTTTTTTATATCGAATTATGGAATGGTATTCTTTTGGGCTTATTATACGTAAGTCATGAGCACATGTAATTGAATAACTTGGTTATAATTATATGTTATCACTAGATGTTACCCCACTTAAATTATATTCCACTATACTATATTCTGATTCCGTTGCAATTATTCTTGTGGTTATGTGTCGTGTGATTGTGCATGTTAAGGTATTGCTATCAGAGATCTTGGTAGAGGTGTAAGACAGGTAAGCGTCTTACTCACACGGCTGGTATTCCTAGTACAAGGAGCGGGGTGTGACAGCTTGGTATCAGAGTGAGATGCTCTGCCTTAACTCACAATCTACCCGAACCTTGATTTTGGGGATTAGGATAAAAAAAACTAAAATGTCAAGACAATTGATAATAGTAATGTAAAAATTAGGAGACAGGTGTAGGTGTAAAATCCGTTTCATTACACAAGGAACTTGAATACATAAGCTTTACACAAATTTTTTTCTTCTAAATAAGAAATACTAAAAGCAAGAAATTCAAACCTAACTTAAACTGCTAGGAACTCATAACTGGCATAAGCAAGGAAAAGAAATAAAGTGTATAAAGCTAAACTTAAAACATCATGTCAAGAATGTAAAGTCGGCTGTGCCAGAAAGCACAAAAAGGGAAATCCTAATAATATTGAGGCATTTTAATGCCACTACTCCTGGTGGGTTGTCTGCTCCTACTCATGGTCCTGACCCTGGCCTTGGTCTTGGTTCTAGTTCTGAGCTCTAGACCTTGGCATAGGAACTCCAAAGTAGAGGACCATCTCCTTCAGTTGTTTCTCCACGGTTGCAACATGACCATCGAGGAGAGAGTAGCTACAACCCACATTCTCCAGACGGTTGTCCATCCTCCTCAAAATTTTATTTTTCACATCCAGGTGAGCAATCACGTCATTCAGTCCATAACCTCTTGAGCCTCTAGAGGAAGAAGCCACAGTAGTCCCTATAGTCCTTGGGGGTGGTGGTGGAAATAGTCCTAGAGCAGATACATCATGCGGAGCAGGTGGTTCAACATCATCCTGACCCTCTTGGTCACCCTCTTGACCACCTCCCTAATTGCCCTCCACATCCATGGGGTGCTATCCTTCCTCCTCCTCTCCTCCTCTCCTCAGTAATTTCATCCATTTCAATAGTCAATTTCCTTAGGGACTCTCAAGGATGTCGACCCCCACACCTCCTCCTTCCTCCAGATTCACTCTAAAGGAGTTGGATACTGTGGTCAACAACTTTCTATAACAAAGGTTGTTGGCCCTACGGACTTCAGCCTTCACCACCATGGTCTACATCAATAAATAGGGAAGACGGAGTTGCACCCCCATATAGGCACAGCAGGTGACGTTGCCTGCAGTTTGGATGTCCCATCATAATGCCCCCTAGTAGGGAGGATGTTCAGCTAGATGATCCTCCAAACCACTTTAGGGGTAGTATGATAGTTGATGGTGTGGTGCCACCCAAAGGCATTCTTGGTCAGCATATGGTCCATCTCTGCCTGGACCTCAGAATTTTGAAACTCATAAGACAAGGTCTTAGGAGGATAATATGCTAACTCACCTTCATTGGAGATCCTCAAAATCTCTATAACCTCTACTATATTGAAGGAGATGTCAACCCCCTTCACCGTCGAGGTGATCCTCATGTCCTCGATGTCGTGGTTCTTGCACCGAAGGCTGCAATAGAAGTATCGCATGAGCCAGGGATAGTACAGCCTGTCCAGCTTCAGAATGTTGTACCAGCCCAGAGCATCAAATCGTTGATGGATATGGAACTGTCAGAAGTCCCTCACATAGATATATTTATCGGGATCGACGTTCTTGGAATCCTAGCGGTTTTTCTCAATCACCGACCAGAACCAATAGTGGTAGTATTGTTCCTCCGATAAAGGAGCACGTTGTTATTGCACAACAATACGGTGGGGAAGAGCTTGGTGCCTCAACATTGTTGCAAAGAGAAAATACCTAGGGTTTGGAGATCAAAACCTCGGTTAGGGAATGAGAAAACCACCAAAAAGTAGGTTATAAAGGAAGAAGAATTCATCATGAACGCATAGGTGGCAGCGATCGAGTGAGAAAATGTGTGCAAATGGTGGGGAATGCTGGGGCAACCTTCCTTGGCCATTTCCTCTCCTTCTCTACAAGAGGCAATAGGGTTTTGTGAGAAAAGAATGACCCATGACCCTATTTATCTAGTGTTTTGGTCCATCGAAAACACTGGGTTGAATCCGGTGTCTGTTTTCGATGAAAGTTTTTTCAAATTTTTGCCTCTATTTGGTCCATTGGAAGTTGGATTAATATTTTCGGTGGATTTCACCCTGTTTTTGATGAACCCCTCCCCTGTTTCTGGTGAATGACACAGTGAGGGTTAAATTTTTTATTTTTTATTTTTTTATTTTATTATTTAATTAATGCATGTGTTTGTGTGTGCCATGTGGGGCCCCCTTCTATGCATTTTTTATTATAACATGCTAATTACATGTGCATGTGGCTAATGGGAATTCCTTAACAGGAATCATGTCACGTCGGAACACCCATTCTAATTCTAATGCGTTGCCTCCCACCTCCCCTACCTGAAACTGAGGCAGGCCACCTAATGTACCAATAGCCCCACCCGTCCTCATAGCCCAAGATGTTGCTACAACAATAGGTAACATAATACAAGGAATGGAACAACGGTAAGCTCCCTTTATGGTTGAGATTGACACTGGGATCTAGGATGCTATTGAGGCCCGAAATGCACCACTCGCACCCCCTACTCCACATGCACCAGTCCCGGTACCCGCTAGCCTGGCCACCCCACAAACACCAGAAGGGCAAGTATAGGGACAAGCATAAGTGCACATAGAGGGGTGGGCCGATCTCACCAAAATGATGGAAAAGTTTTAGAGGCTTCGGCTCCCATACTTCTCGAATGTGGGCCAAGATCAATTGTTTCCATTAAGATGGGTTGGAGGTATAGAAAAGGTCTTCAGGTTAATGGGTTCCACTGAAGAACATAAGGTATTAAATGCGGGTTATTGTTTGAGTTTAAAAAGTAATTGCAAGCTAACGGATCAGTGTAACTAACGGGTCGAACACAAGGAGAGCATCCACTTTCCTTTTGGCTTCTTTTAGTAATGCGTAAGTGAACTAATTAATTATGGTGATCTACTTCTAACTACTGCCCTAAAACACATGCATCTAAAAGCATCCTAACCAACACATCTAGGAATTAAAATACTTCAAACCACATGGATAAAAAATGAATAAATAAAAGTAAAAGTGCTGAAATAAAAATAAATAAAATGAAAAAGAGGAATAAAGCTAGAGATAGGCACACAAGTAGGTTTCTCTACTTAGCCCGAGGGATGCACCGCAAATAATGTAAGCTTCCCCACTTGAATAGAGAGTAACTCTTACAAGGGTTTCACTACATAGCTTTAGGGAAAGGGACACAAAGTAAATAACTGAAAGTAAAGGCAATAAAAGGATGGTCCATAGCTAGAGAGGGGCAAAGCCAACACATTCATCTAGCTAAGGACCTTGGGGGAATAGGAAAACAATAAATTAAAACTGAAATTAAAAACCTAAGTTAAGAATAAATGGGTAGCCAGAAGAGGGAATGAGAGGGGGGGATAGAAGACTTATGACGAGCCAACCTACCTAAACTTCAATACTTGAACTTGAAAACTTGGTTGAGATTTGAAATACTATGAACCCTCAAAACCAGATCTGGACTAAACCAAATATAAAATTGCTAGGACTAGAGAAGACAAATCTAAACTTGAAAACTGAACTTGAAAAGAGATGCTCCACACTTGGTTCTTGTCACTTAGAACTAAGCCTAGAACTAGAAATTCAACTTACAACTTCAATTGCATAAAACAATAAAAATAAAAAATTACATTAACAAAGAGAGAGACTTGCATTCATTAAATAAACATCCATTACATAAGTCCTTAAACCAAAATGTAAGAAGAAAACTAGAAAAGGAACTAGAGAAAAGCTAAAAAAAATAAAACCCTAAAAGTGAAGTGCTAGAGAGAAAACCCTAATAGAGAATTGCTAGAGAAAAAGAAGAAACCCTAATTGTAAAGTGCGCCCTCCCCTCTTGTATGATGTTTATTTATAGGAAATAGGGGAGAGGGGGTCCAACGATTAGGGTTTGATTAGGTCCTGATTAGGGTTTGATGAGGTGGAGGAGAGAGAAGAGAAATAGGATAGAATCTTAGGAGATTGGGGAGAGAGAGTCTCCAACGAATTGGGTTTGATTATGGTTTGATGACGATGTGGATGAGAGAGAAAAGAGAAAGGATAGAAACAAGAGGAGTCCTATGACTTGGGTGTGGTTAGGTGGAGGAGAGAGAAGAGAGAGAGAAATCTTAGGAGATGAGGCTCTCCACAATTTAGGTTTGCTAATTAGGGTTCTTTTAGGTCTAAGATAATGATGTGGAGGAGAGAGAAGAGAGAAAGGAACGAGTCCAATGATTTTCTTCCTTTTTTCTATTTTTTTATTTTCTTTTCTCTCTCTTCTATCTTGCGCACATTCACTTTCTTGGACAATTTCTTCTCCTTGCTTTACACGATTTTGGGCTACTTTCTAATTTAATTGGAAATTCCGTCCATGCCCCTTGTCTTAAGTAGGTGGGAAATAGAGAATCTTCAACCAAATCTCCAAAAGAAAAAGAAGATTTTGTGTTCCACGCCCAAGGGAAGAGAGAGTGGCTCCTAAGGTGGGTCCCTCTTGTTTTTTTGGCATCTGAAATATTCTCTTGTACCCTTAGGACGATTACAGACTGGCTGGGCCTGAATCTCGGTTCTCTTCTGGTCCATTATTCTTTTTCTGGCCCGAAAAGTAAAATCACATGTACCAGTGTTAAAATGATTGTATACTTTTAATGCAACACATCCATCTTGCTTAGAATTTCATCCACTTCTCAATCATAAAAAGAAACAGGATCTCTTTATATGTAAAATTGGAGACATGATGCCCGATAGTCCTTAAGGCTTTGTAAATGCAAAATCCACAAAAAGAGAGTAAAACCCAAGGTAGCTCCATTCAAGATATGTAAAATGTATGCTTTTTACCTTAACGTTTCACATATAAATGTGCTCATCAGTTATCAACTCTAGAATGAAGTGGACGCTTGGTGGAGGTCCACTAAGTCCATTCTAAGGGCAACCAACCTAAACCCAACTTGGGAAGATTATACGGAGACATTCTTCGAGAATTCTTCCCCGAGAGCTTCAGAGACAGAAGGGAGAGTGAGTTCTCGCACTTGGTGCAAGGGTTCCTGATGAGCACATTTATGTGTGAAATCTTAGGATATAAGCATGCATTTTTACATACTTAGAATGGAGCTACCTTGGGTTTTACTCTCTTTTTGCAGGTTTTGTATTTTAAAGGCCTTAGGGACTATCGGGGGTCATGTCTCCAATTTTACACTTAAAAATTTCAAGTTTCTTTTTATGCTGCGAAGAGAATGAAATTCTGAACAAGATGGACATGTTGCATTAAAAGTACACATTCGTTTTGGCACCCATACAAGTGATTATTCTTTTTGGGCCAAAAAAAGAATAATGGACTAGAACAGAACCAAGATGCAGGCCTAGCCTTTCTATAGTTGTCCCAGGGGTACAAGAGAATATTCCAGACACCAACAAAGGAGAGACCCACATGGGGCGTTGCACACTCTTTCCTTGGGCAATTCTCTCTTTTTAGAGATTTTGTGAAGATTTTCTCTCTCCCATTTTCCACCTACTTAAAGATAAGGGGCAAGGATATAATTTCTAATTAAATTAGAATATTATCCAAATTGATCAAAGCAAGGAGATAAAATCATCCAAGATAGGGTTTGTGCACAAGATAGAAGAGAGAGAAAAGAAAATAAGAAAAAAAAGAAAAAGAAAGAGAAGAAAATCAGGGAGATCTCCTCTCTCCTACGATTCTCTCATTTTCTCTCTTCTCTTTCCTCCAACTCATCACACCCAATTCGTTGGATGCCTCTCCTTTCTATCCTCTCTCTCCTCTCTCTCTCATCCACATCATCACCTAAAAAAAACCCTAATTAGGAAACCCAAATCGTTGGAGCTCTCTCTCCCCTATCTCCTACGATTCTCTCCCCTTTCTCTCTACTCTCTTCTCTCTTCTCTCTCTTCCACCTCACCAAAACCCTAATCGTTGGACTTCCTCTCCCCTATTTATTATAAAAAAAAAATCATCCAAGACGGGAGAGGGTGCACTTCACTTTTAGGGTTTTCTTTTTTCTGGTTTTTCTCTAGGTTTTCTCTAGTTCTTCTTCTTACCTTTCGGTTTAAGCACTTATGTAATGGATGTTTATTTAATGAATGCAAGTTTTTTTTTTTGTTTTTTTTTCATGGTATTCAGTTGTAATTTTACTTTCTAGCTCTAGGCTTAGTTCTAAGTGGCAAGAACCAAGTGTGGAGCACAAGTTTCAAAGTTCAGATTTATCTTCTCCAGACCTAGCAATTTCAGATTTGGTTAATTCCAGATCTAGTTTTTAGGGCTGGTAGTATTTAAAATCAAAAAAGAAGCAATAAGTTTTAATTTAAGTATGGAAGTTTAGGTAGGTAGTCTTCTTGACAAGTCTTCTCACCCCCCCCCCTCTCACCTTTTCTGGCTACCTATTCATTCTTAACTTAGGTTTTTAATTTCAATTTTACTTTATTGTCTTCCCTTCTCCCCCAAGGTCTTTGGCTAGACTATGTGTTAGCTTTGTCCCTCTCTAGCTATGAAACCATCATTTTATTGCCTTTTCTTTTAGTTATTTACTTTGCCTCCCTTTCCCTAAAGCTAAGTAGTGAAGCCCTTGTAAAAGTTACTCTCTAGTCAAGTAGGGAAGCTTGCATTATCTGTGATGCATCCCTCGAGCTAAGTACAGAAACCTACTTGTGCGCCTCTCTCTAGCTTTCTTCCCTTTTAGTTGCACTTTTATTATTTATTTCAGCACTTTTACTTTATTGCTTTTTATTTCAGAATTTTTATTTTCAGTTATTCGCTTTTTATCCATGTGGTTTGAAGTATTTAAATTCTTAGATGTGTTGGTAAGGACACTTTTAGATGCATTTGTTTTAGGGCGGTCGTTAGAAGTAGATCACCATAATTAATTGACATACTTTCACGTTAAATAAAGAAGCCAAAAATAAAGTGGTTGCTCCCCTTGTGTTCAACCCATAGCTACAATGATTCGTACACTTGCGATTACTTTTAAATCTCAAAAAAAAAAATTTGGTGTCGTTGCCAGGGAGATAGTTCCATGTTATTTTTTTCTTTCTTTTAGTAAATCGGAGTGCTTTTTTTTCTTTTTTTTCTTTCATCATTTATTGAATTCCTGAGAAGAACAACTTGTAATAATTGTTTTATCGGTGGAGGTCACCAAGCCTCATAGTATGATAAAGATAGGTTTTCCCTGTAGCAGTACCTCAGGAATTTAGCAACCCTGGATCCCTGTAATGCCCTGGCCCTATTAACATTGCACAATATTGTCTTCTTTGGCCCATGAACCTCAAGGCTTTAAAATGCGTTGTGCCTTGTTAAGGAGGCTAAAGGTTATTAACTAGCTAGGAATATCTCCCTAGGAGATGTAGGACTAAAGCTTACACACCCTCACTGATCTCCCAAACCCCCTGATACTAGCCATATTCTTAGTGGGAACACCTCACTGATCTCCCAGATGGGTCTGGTACTTGTCATATCCTTGGGTCATTACACTTCCCTTCTTTCGGCACAGCGTCCCCACTATGGCCCCACACACTGTCGGGGTCTGCTCTGATACCATTTGTAACGCCTCGACCCCATTAAAATTGTACAATATTGTCCTCTTTGGCCCATGGGCTTCAAGGCTTTAAAACATGTTATGCCATGTTAAAGAGGCTAGAGGTTATTAACTAGTCCAAGAATCTCTCCCTAGGCGATATGGGACTAAAGTTTGCATACTCTCACCGATCTCCCAAACCCCCTGGCACTTACTGTACTCTTAGTGAGCCTTATTGATCTTCCAGGTGGGTCTGGTACTTGCCATATGTCGGTATGCTCCCAAAAAGTAAAAAAAAAAATCAAAAAAAAATTTTCATTTTTGTGCTTGTCTTATTCTAGTTGTGGATAGTTTTCTGTTGCATGAGTGCAAGATGGGTACATAATACTAAGAATAGATTAGAAAGAAGATATCCAACAAGTAGTGACCCTATACGTATACTCTCATCAATACCTTTCAATATGGGAGACCAAAAGCAAAACCCTCCACCTAAATCTCTTAAAGATATGTTCTACCCTATTAGGGTAGCCTAACCTTCTTGCATAGTCTAACCACAAGCCCAGGGCAATAATTTTGAGCTCAAATCTTAGTACATCACTATGTTGCCCCACTTCCATGAGCTAACCTCTGAGGATACATACCTATTTCTATGGAAATTTGAAGAGATATGTGTTCTAATTAAGATCCAACAACTTCTTGATGATGCTATTAAGCTTAGGTTTATCACTTTGCATTGAAAGACCAAGCCAAGAAGTGGTTGTATGGGTTACCCACAAATTCCATAACCACATGGGAACACTTCACGATTGTCTTCCTTAAGAAGTTTTTCCCAGCTCGCAAGACCAATATGCTTAGAAGTGATATCCTTTAGTTTAAGCAAAAGCCTAGTGAGTCCTTTTCTGAACTTATGGAGAGATTCAAGGATCTACTCCAGGAATGCCCTCACCATGGCCTAGACTTATGGAATTTATGCCAAATAATTTATGAGGGTATTGATTACTCAACTAAACAAATGACAGTCTATGTGCCATGGGGGATTCACATCTTTTACAGATGAAGGAAAGGCATGGAAAGTCTTACTTGACTTAGCTGACAAAACTCGTGAGTGGGAATCAACCCAAGAAAGTGAAAGAACCATAGGATGAAAAAGATATTTTATGGATGGGATAGTAGCCAAGGAATCCTACTTGGATAGCCTAATCAAAATGATTGAGGCTATTATTCCTAGAGAGCCATCATCATTCAATATGGTTAAGATGTGTACTTGGTGCCAGTCCCCTAGACATGTTATAGAAGAATGCCCCAACACCTCTAGGGGCACTTCCAATGACAGTGTTAATGTCTTATATTAGAATAATCCATGTAGTAACACTTACAATCCAGGGTGGAGATATCACCCAAATTTATCCTGGAACTAGGGCAACCAAGTAGGGCCTTCCAATTTTCATAGTCAAGGTCAACCTGGACCCCAAAGGCCTCAGCCTGTTGCCCCAAATACTTTTCCTAGGCTAAATGTAGGACCTTAGGCTAGTTTTCCTAGGCCCCCTCTCCTATCATCTTATCAGCGACCTCCTGGGTTTACCAACACTAGAGAGGCAAGTAGATTAAGTGACTTGAAAAATAATATGGCCCTCCTCATGACAAGCCATCAAAATCTTACAAGAAGACTCACCCAAGTTGATTCAATTTTATATGAGAGGGAGAAAGGAACATTGTCCAGTCAACTAGAGCCTAACCCTAGGCATCAGCCTGTTAGTTCACAACCACCCCCTAATGCATCACTGAATGTGGTACAAGGTCAGACCCAACAAGGGCTCTCCAACCAATGTCATGTTGTTTATACCCTTAAGAGTGGTCGAAAGTATCAATAGAGTGTTCCTAAATCTTCCACATCTATTACTCCTGTTAACTCTCCTCCTGTTAAGACACAAGTGTGCCTGTTGTTCTAGGTTCATCTGATGAACATAAAGCAACTAAAGGTGATTTGGTTGAGGAAACCAAAAATGATTCTTCTGAAAAAGAGTATATCCCTAACAGTCCTTATGTTCCCCCTGTCCCCTTTCCTAATCACTTGGTAAACAAAAAGAAGACTGCTTTTATGGACAAGATTTTAGAAGCCTTAAAAAGATAGAAGTGAACATCCCTCTTTTGGAAGCCATATCATAGATCCCCGTCTATATAAAGGTCCTGAAAGATTTGTGTACCCACAAACGTATCAGGAGTGTGCCCAAAAAGGCGTTCTTGGCAAGTAACATTAGTTCCACAATTACTCATCCTATAATAGCCAAGTATAAGGATCCAGGGAGCCCTACCATAGCTTATGTTATAGGGAACACCTACATTGAGCATACCTTACTTGACCTTGGCGCAAGTGTGAATCTTTTACCTTATCATGTGTATAAGCAACTAGAATTGGGAGAATTGAAAGCCACTGGAACTACTCTTCAGTTGGCAGATAGAGCTATTAAGATTCCTAAAGGGATGGATGAGGATGTCTTACTTAAGGTGGGAGAATTTATTTACTTTGTTGATTTTATTGTGTTAGATACCAAGCCCTTCTCAACCAAGGATGAGATCCCAATAATTCTTGGAAGACCATTCTTGGCTACCAGTAATGCATTACTCAATTGCCATAATGGTTTCCTAAGGTTATCTTTTGGCAACCAAACTGTTGGGTTTAACATGTTTAGGATAGGCAAGCAACCACATATGGAAGAAGAGATCAATATGCTTGAGGATTTTTTGGATTTTTCTGATGGTTTAATTACCAACTTCGATATTGATTTTAATTTATAATTCCAAGAATGTATGGATGAGTTGGGTGATGATAGTGAAAAGCCATATTGTTTGATGTTTATGATGTTGCACAATAGAAGGGCTTAAACCCTTGATGTCAGCCATGGTCTAACCTAAGGCTTCTGTATTGTCTTTTAGCACTTTAAGTAATTCCTATTCTTAGCTAGAAGTCAAATCTAAAGAAATTATTACTGGAAGAGTCTGGTCATGTTACACCCGTGCCCTGATCCAATCTAATTTGAACAGTTGTGATAGATCTTGGACCGGAGGTGGGAAGTACCATTGGGTTTTGGCTCATAACTACCCATTGTTGAAAGGGGAGAGATGACCCCACATGTTCATGTATTGCTTGCCAGTCCAACTGAAGGGGATTCATACCTTTTGATCCCAGACGGTAAGTGACCCCACACCCCCCACCTGAATCCCAGTATGCACCAAAATTGTCGAAAGACCATGAATATAGCCTATGGCAACTACTTGTATGAGACTAGCTGGTGGACAACAAGCAGTTAAGACAGGTTGCTATCTTGACCACCGAAAATATGCCATCAGAATAGCCTGGGCCTGTTTCTACTAGCAACTTAGGCTGATGGTTGGGTTTCAATGCCTGTGGGTCCCACCACCCGCATCATAAACAGCCCCGGATGATCCCAAATCCTGCCCCACACCTTCCTTATGATATGAACACTTTACGGACCAAAGTAGTTGGGTCCACGTGCCCTGAAAGTCGGATTAACCCATTCAGGCTAGCCTAGGACCAAACCAAATAGGCCCTAAGGCCTAGCTTAGCATATAAGTGGAAATGAGGATTCATTTCCTCATTTCTCACTTGTACAAATTATGGGAGAGGGAAAAGAGAGGAGAGGAAGGAAGAAGAAGAAGAAGAGGAAGGAGGAGGGAAGCTCACCTTGGTGCCAGCTGCCTGCCTAGTTGTCAGAATCCCTGCTAGAGGTAAGTGCTACCTCTTATACCACTCTCTCTCTCTTCATTTTAAGCTAGGGCAAGCTAGGTATAGGAGGAATCTTGGCACACAAACCATCTTGAGCCTGGGGATTTTGTATTTTACCTCTCTGGTCCTGTTGCTGAGCTCAAACCGAGTCCTATGAGCTCTGGCAATAAGATTGACCAAATAACCACCTAGGGTTTCGATCGTTCAATTGATGTATATCCTAAATGGCTTAATGGATTTAGGATTTTAATGGCTTAGAATGATGCTAGGAACATCCCCCATAAACTCCATGGAACACATCCCAATGATGGGGCCCGAGCTGGAAAGCCCTAAAACTCATAGGCAATTCTGCATTGCCACCAAAAATATGCCATCGGAAATAGCCTGAGCCTATTTCCGCTGGCTGTTTTCGGTGACCATGTTGGCCTAAGGAGCTCTCTGTTATGTCCACTAGAAACACCACTTATATTTCTGGTGGACAGTGACTGTTTCATGTGATAGTATTGTCATTGTGGGACCTTGCCTGTACCCTTTGGGGGTGATCCCCATGGGCCCCTCTTGATGTTCCCGACACGTATTGACTTTCGGTTACCTTTGTACCTAGGATAGTGATGTGCACATACCTCGAGGCCAAAATTGAATTGGACACTCAATGGCCGTACTTGGAAACCTATCCGTTTGAACGTAAACAAGGTGAGGGATGGTTGACGTTTATTTTTGGTAATGTTTATTTATTTTAGAACTGCTAACATGTATAGATTCATGCATGATTATTTAAAATGTTTAAATGATAATGATGTTCTATCATATATATTATTTTGATTGAAATGACATGAGATGTATATCGATATATGTGGCAGGATCCGATGTGGCCGAGGTGGTACCAATACGGTGATCACCGCGTGATTGTTGTATGTAAGAGATAGAATCTGGTGTGGTTGAGGTGGTATCGGTACTGTGATTGCCATATGTTTGATGCATTCAAGCATTGATTATGTGCATTAGAGTTAGTTGTAGTCACGGATTACACTTTATGACCGATGTATTATCGGTATCGTGTACTCCGTAACTGCATTTGGGAATGGATACGCTTCGTGGCCGATAGGAATACCAATGTTGCGTAGTCCGTATGTAATTACTATGCATGCTAGATAGGTATATAGTTATGCCCGGTATTGTGTACCCCGGGACTATACTTGGAGATGGACCCGCTTCGTGGCCGATGGACATACCGGTGTTGCATGGTCCATACTAACTGTATCATTATGAAGGCATGTAGGATATTGTGGTTAGGTGCCATTCCCCATGCTATGTCCCCTTACCAATAGGGGTAAGGTGTTGGATAACCCAATTATGTTATATTCGATGAACCTTCCCAGAATGCCACACCCACGGTACGATGTGATTGTTACTGAAGCTGGGAACTTGTCCGCCATGGCCGATCGACATACCGGTGTCATGATTTCCAGGAGGGGGTTATCAGGGGTTTACAGGGTGACCAATGGCCAAATTCTAGGATCGGCAAGCTCCTAATCACGGTGAGGGTTTGTATCGCTGTGTAGTCAATGGCCATTCCGAGACCACGGATATAGCCTAATGTGCCGTAGTAGCATTTACCAGACTTAGTTGTATTGCTAGGTGGATAATAATATAAATGAATTGCATCACGAGCATCATGGACTATGTGTTTAACTTCTGTAATCATGCATCATGAATTATTTATGTGATTGTCTTTGCTTGGTTGTGCATGAACCCTACCCTTCACTGAGCAAGTTGAAAAGCTCACCCTACGTATATGCCCCTTTTTATATAATGATGTAGGTATGGTCGTACCTATGGTTTGTGACTCCATTTCCTCTGGGCCCGAGTATGGAGCAAGCGACTGGTGGATCCCAGAAGTATGGGAGCATGACCAAGATTGTGCCTGTGATGTACGTGCTTATATGGCACCATGAGGTGTTTGGCATATCTTGTTATTTTGATATAGATATGTGGATAGTATACTTTGAATTTAATTTTATCAGTCAAAGATATTTGTAAACAGATAAACTGGTTATGGATATTTACAGCATCACTAGATGTTCCCTGTTTTATTTATCATTCCACTATTATACTCTGATTTCACTGTTATTATTTGGTTGTGTTATAAGATTGTGAATCGTTAAGGTACTACTATTAGAGATCCTGGTAGGTTTGTAAGATAGGTAAGTGTCTTACTCACACCACCAGTATTCCTATACGGTAAGTTAGGTACTGGAAGTGGGGTGTGATAGCTTGGTATTAGAGCGTGGTGCTCTGCCTTAACTCACAATCTCAACCAAACTATAGTTTGGGGATTAGGATTGAAATTAAAAATTTTAAAGTCAAAAAATAATAGAAATTATATAGTTAGGGGACAAGTATAGGTGTTAAGTCCGTTTCATTATAATCAAGAACTGAGTACATAAGCTTACACCAATTTTCTCAAAATAAAAGACAGAAAGCTGAAAATCCTAACTAGCCTAAATTTAGGAATTCAAATAACATAAGCAAATGAGAGAAAGTAAATTTCAACTAACATCTAGAACATGGAATTTTAAAGAAAACACTGAATGAGAAATCCTAAGGCTACCGTGCTAACCTAAGCCACTACTCCTGCTGACCCTACTGCTGATGATGCTGCCCTTGGCCTTGAGCCTAGTTCTGGTTTTGAACATGTACTCCTGGAGGTGGAACCAGAATTGCAAGGTGGAAGATCATCACCTACATCTTTCCCTTAAGGGAGGCCACCCTATTGTCCATGAGACAATAGTTTCTGTCCATGCTCTCAAGCCAGTTGTCCATCCTCCTCTGCAAGTTTGTGGTGGTGTCAAGGAGGGCCATCGCATCATTGAGACCATAAGGCCTCGTACCCCTAGTGCTACGGGAAGAGGATACAACAGTGGAACCTATAGCCTGTGGGTCAAGTGGTGAAACTCCACCAGCACCTCTACCAACACCACCACCAACCCCATCAGCATTTCCACCATCTCCCTCAGCACCTCCGCTAACAACCCCGGCGCCATCTCCCAGTTGACCCTCCACCTCCATTGGCTGCTCTTCCTCAGCCTTATCAGGTGAGACCTCACTCATATCCAGTACCATCTTCTTCAGGGAATCCTGGTTGAAGTCTATCACATCAGCTCTCAAGTACTCCTCACCTTCTAAGTTCACCCCAAAGCGAAGGAACACATCAGTCAGAATCCTCCCATAACATAAATTTCTGGCCATGTGTGTCCCTCCCTCAGACCTCATCACCATGGTCCACATCAGTAGGTAGGGAAGGAAAATCGACACCCCCATGTACACATAGTACCTCATATAGGCATGCAGCACGAACACCTCGTCATAATGGCCATAGATAGGAAGGACATTCAACTAAACTGCTCTACAGATAACTTTTGGGGTGGCTTGGTAGTTGATAGTGCGATCCCACCCAAAAGCAGCCTTGGTAAGTATATTTTTCATCTATTGAAGGACCCCAGGATTCTAGAACTCATAGGTTGGAGTCCGAGGAGGGCAGTAGACCAACTCTCCTGTGTTGCCAACCATCAGAATGTTAGCCAGCTGCCTCATATCAAAGGAGATTTCAACCGCCTTCACATAGGAAGTGATCCTCATCTCTTCTGTACCGTGGTTCACACATTGGAGGTTAGAGTAGAATAACATCACCAACCTTGGGTAGTATCTCTAGTTGGGCTTCAGGATATGATACCACGCAATCGCCTCAAAGCGTTGGCAAAGGCGGAACTGCCAAAAATCCCTAGTCCTCACATACTTTCCTGGGTCGACATTCTAAAATTCAAAGCTTTCCCAACGGTCTTGTTTGGCTACAGAGTACAGTAGTTGGTCGTACTATGTTGCTTCAGAAATGGCCGGTTGCTCTTGTGCGACGGCATGGCGAGTACGAACATGATGAGCAGACATGATTTTAGTAAGGTTCCTAAGGTTTTAGAGAATAAAACCTAAGTTTGAAAAGTAAAGCAAGTCTCACAGAGAAAAATCCAAAAACCTAGGTTAGAGAAGAAGGAGAACTCACCTTGGATGTGTAGACGATGCTAATCGATCGCGAAAACCATTCTGAGGGTGAGTAACCCAAACCCCACTTAGGAAGACTTCAAAGGGGCTTTCTATCACACCCCACTTCCAGTAGACCCAATTACCATTAGGAATACCGACAGTGTGAGTAAGGCACGGACCTGTCTTACAAACCTACCAGAATCTCTAATAGCAGTACCTTAACATTTCACAATCTCACATCAAACCCACCAAAAGCAGCAGAATCATAGTATAATAGCAGAATCATCAGAAATAAATGAAGAAATTATCTAATGATAAATATAATATCAATAACCGAGTTATTCTGTTTACAATCCTTCAAAACTTACACATATCAAATTTAAAAACATAATATCCATAGACCTATATCAAAATAATCAAAAATATGTCGAACACCTTATAGTGCTGCGTATGCACAAAAGTCACTAGCACAGTCCTGGCCATACCCCTCCATGTTCGACATCCTCCAGTCACTCACTCTGTACTTAGGTCTAGATGAAAGAGAGTCACTAACCATAGGTACGATCGTACCTGCATCATCATCTAAAAAGGGGTGTATATGTGGGGTGAGCTTTCCAGCTCACTCAGTGAGGGGTGGGGTTCAAGCACATCCAAATATAACAATTGCACTAATAATTTATGATGCAAGTTTATAGGAATTAAACATATAGTCCATGATGCTCATGATGTAATTCATTTATTTATTATCCACCTAACAATACAACTAAGTCTGGTAATGCTACTACGGCACATTAGGCTGTATCCCTCGTCTCTGAACCACCATCGACTACACAGGGATACAAACCCTAGCCATGAATAGAAGCCTATCGATACCCGTATACGTCCATGGGTCACCCAACAAACCCCTGATAACCCCCTCCTAGTTGTCATGGCACAATACCAATCATCGGCCATGCCTAACAACTTTCTGCCTCCGGTAACAATCACATCGTACCGTGGGAGTGGCATTCCGGAAAAGCACATCGAATAAACCACAATGGGTTATCTAACACCTTACCCCCTTGTTGGCAAGGGTTCATAGCATAGGGAGTGATACCTAATCACATATATGCTACATGCCTTCATAATGATACAGTTAGTATGAATTACACGATACTGGTAACACATCAGCCACAAAGTGTAATCTATCTCCAAATACTGTCACGAGTAGACGATACCGGTAACACATTGGTCACAAAGTGTAACCCATGACCGTTTACCTAATCTAGCATGCATATAGCAGTTGAGTATGGACTACGTAGCACCGGTACCAATCGTCAGCCATGAAGCGCATCCATTTCCAAATATAGTCCCGGAGCACACGATACCGGTAATACATCGGCCACAAAGTATAATCTATGACTACAACTAACTCTAATGCACATAATCAATGCATGAATGCAAAAAGCATATGGAAATCATGGCACTGGTACCATATAAGCCAGACCATATTACGTCTCATACATACAACCAAACACACGACGATCATGATACCGATACCACCTCGGCCACACCGGATCCTGCCATACATATCCATAAAAATCTCATATTATAATCATAAAATGTAACATGTGATAGAACATCATCATTTGAACATTTAATAATCATGTATAATCCTACACATATGAGCAATTCTATAATAACAAAACAATCCAAAAATAAAGCAACCATCCCTCACCTCGTTGACCTCTCCTTGTGTTAGGGTTCAAATAAGGTCATCGATCAATCCACTCAGTTTTAGTCTCGAGGCTTGTGCGCATCACTATCCTAGACATAAGGGAAATCGTACATTAGTACGTGTTGGAAAGATTGGGAGAGGCCCACTTAAATCACCCTCAAAAGGTATAGACAAGGTGTCCCAATGACAGTAATGTTACCGAAAACACCCACCAGAAACAGGGTATTTCCACCAGAAATCTCAATATTGTTTCCAATGGTGGTGATACAGAGCTCATTGAGCTCTATGGTTCACTAAAAACAACCCACTAGAAGCATGCCCAATGGCCTGGTGGCTTGCTTCCGGTGGCAGTACAAACTGTCCACTTGAATTGGGGCTTTTCGGCTCAAGCTCGATCGCCAAGATTTGTTCCTTAGAGTTTATAGGGAATGTCACTAGTATCATTCTAAGCCAATAAAATCCCAATTCCATCGAGCCATTTGGGAGATACGTTGATCGAAAGATCGAAACCCTAGTTGGTCATTTGGAAAAACTTGTTGTCGAAGCTCACCGGGCTTGGTTTGAGCTCGACAACAGCACCAAGAGGGTGGAATATGCATTCCCCAACATCAACATGGTTTGTACACTAAGATTCTATTAAAACCTAGTTTAATCTAGGTTAAAATGAAGAGAGAGAGTGGTGGAAGTGAGTGCACTTACCTCTGATAACGATTCCGGCGACTAGGTGGTAGCCGGCACCAAGGTAAGACCTCCTCCTTCTTCTTCCCCTTCTTCTTCTACCTTCTTCCCCTCTTTCTCTCCTCTCCTACATTGGACATAAAGGAAATGAGGAAATGAAATCCTCATTTCCTTCTTATGTGTTAAGTTGGACCTTAGGGTCCATTTGGTTGGACCTTATTCGGACTGATCGGGTTAATACAGCAGAGAGAGTTGAGAACCTGACTACTTAGGTCTATAAAACGCTCATGACACGAGGAAAGGGTGAAGGATGATTTGGGATCATCTGAGACTGCCTATGATGCTAGTGGCTAGACCCACAGGCATCAAAAACTTGACATTAGCCTGTATGGCTCACCGGAAATAGCCCATCTGAGCCAGGCCCAGTGCCTCCGGTGGCATATTTCTGGTGCTGTCTTGACTGCTTATTGTCCACCAACTGGCCTTGCACCAGTGGTTGAACCTAAAATTCCTTTAACTCTGTGGGGGCTATATGGTAAGGGGCTTTTTACACTGTGCCGAGCTGGAGGGTAGGTCTATAGCAAACTCTGTCTCTCAGTCGAGGGCAAACCTGTCAAGTCATCCAAAAATACATCGAGAAATTCCCTCACCACATCTAGCTTGGTCAATGGTCTAATCTCTATCTCAATATCCATCACCGACACTATGTAGCCCTGACATCCCTTATCCAGTAGCTTCTTTATCTGGAGCGCGGATATGATAACCTTCTTGGATTTTTTGGGCTTATCCCCTTGGAATACAAAATAATCATCATCATAAGGTATGAAAAGGATAGTCTTCTCTGTACATAGCACACTAGCTCTGTATGTGGACAACCAGTTCATTCCTAGAATTACGTCAAAGTCAGTCACTAGACAAGGCTCATAAACAAAGTTCAAATCCACTACACATCTTGTAGGAGTACTCACTGCCAAACACTGAGTCAGCCCCTTGGGTGGAATTCCCATCTTCTTTGCAAATGTCGATGACACTGACCAGTGCAAGGCTCCTAAGTCAAATAACACATGTGCAAGCAATAATGATATCAATAATGTACCTGTTATTACCCGGGTGTAGCCTTGGCATCTTCTGTGGTCATAGCAAACACTCTGTGTTGTGGTCTCTGACCATGTGGGGGTTGTTCTGGTCTAAGGGCTGCATATGTCTGTTGGGGCCTAGGTGGTATAGTGTATGGTGCATCACCTAGCCTCCGATGGGGGCGTACCTCACCATATGGCCTAGTAGATCACAATGAAAGCACCTCGGGCTTGATCCCATAGACTGAGATACAACACTAGATTGAGAGGATTGGGAAGTCTGGCTAGCTTCAGGCTTCCTGAATTGTACTAGAGTTGGGTTGATAAAAGGCACTCGAAAGGGCTTGTTGCCTCCCCTAGAATCAGTAGATCCCATTGGCCTCTTTCCCATTCCTTGTTGGGCCGTAAAATTATCTCTATACCGGTCTTCAATAGATTTGGCCACTTGGACCACCTTAGCATAGGTCTATAGTTTCAACCCCACAATGGTTGACCCAATACCTGGCCTCAACCCTTTCTCAAACTTTTTGGCCTTAGCCCTTATCCCGTAGGAGATGCTCAGGAGCAAAGTGAAACAAATCCTCGAAGCATTGCTGGTATTCCAACACAGACCGGGAGCCTTGCACCAACTAAGAGAACTCACTCTCTCTCCTATCCCAGCAGCTTTCCGAAAAGTAGTTCTCAAAAAATGCTCCCTTGAAGTCTGCCCAAGTGGGGTTCGAGCTATTAGCCCTCAAAATAGGCTCAGTTGCACTCCACCAATCATCTGCTTCATTCTGCAACTGATAGCCCGTATATAAAATTTGCTGCTCTTTAGTGCAGCCCATCGGTCTAAATACCTTCTCCATTCCACCAATCCATCTCGATGGATACATCAACATTGGTGGTACAACCTAGTCTAGTGGATAGGATCACTGCAGCTCAGGGTACTAATGCAAAGTTGCAGAAGTTGATAATAGATTGTAAGGAAGGAACCCAAAAGGATCTAAATTTCTCTTTGACTGAAGGAGAGATTCTCAAGTTCAAGGAAAGGTTGTGCTTACCTAATGATGGTGATTTGAGAGATACAATTTTGAGAGAGGCTCATAGCTCTCCATACTCCATTCACCCCAGCAGCACCAAAATGTACAAGGATCTCAAGGGCTCCTATTGGTGGAAGGGAATGAAGAATGATGTGGCCACGCATGTGTCTAAATGCCTCACATGCCAATAAGTCAAGGCCGAAAGACAAAGGCCCCATAGGTTATTACAGTCACTACTTATTTTGGAGTGAAAATGGAAGAATATCACCATGGACTTCATCACAGGCCTACCCTGCACTCAGAAGGGTATGGATGCCATTTGGGTAGTTATTGACCGCTTGACCAAGGCAGCCAACTTCATCCCAATTAAAGTCACTTTCTCCCTGGACAAGTTGGCCATGTTGTACATTGGCAACATCATCCAGTTGCATGGTGTACCAGTTAGCATTATCTCTGATCGAGTTCCCAGATTCACTTTCAAGTTCTGGACATGTGTGCAGAAGGCTATGGGCAGGCAATTGAACTTTAGCACTGCATTTCACCCACAGACTGATGGTTAGTCGGAGAGGACTATCCAAACATTGGAGAACTTACTTTGAGCATGTGCCTTGGATATGAGTTATAGTTGGGATGAGCACATTTCCCTTATTGAGTTCTCCTATAACAACAGTTATCAAGCCACCATCAAAATGTCCCCATTTGAAGCACAGTATGGCAAGAAGCGCCAGACTCCACTCTATTGCGACGAGGTTGGTGAGTGGCATATTTTGGGTCCAAACTTGATATAGGCTACTAGTGAGAAGGTGGTTGTGATCAGAGAAAGAATTAAAGTAGCTTAGTCTAGATAGAAGAGATATGTAAATGTCAAGAGGAAGCATCTGGAATTTGGATATGGAGACAAGGTCTTCTTGTGAATCTCCCCAATTAAGAAGGTAATGCAATTCTGCAAGAAGGGAAAACTGAGTCCTAGATTTATGGGACTATATGATGTGCTAGAAAGGATTGGGCTGGTGGCTTATAGGATAGCTTAACCACCTGAGTTGGAGTGTACACATGATGTCTTCTATGTATCTATGCTGCGGAAGTACATTCCTGACCCCACTCACGTCTTGACTTACATACCCGATGAGTTGGACGAGGACCTTGCCTACGTGGAGTATCCAAATAAGATTGTTGACAAGAAGAACCACATTCTCCACAATCGCACCATATCCTTTATCAAGGTGGAGTGTTTGAACCACCCAGAATAGGAAGTATCATGGAAGCAGGAAGAGGAAATGAAGAAGTAGTACCCTAGATTGTTTGATTTACCAGGTACGTTCAATTTCGATGATGAAATTCTTGTAAGGTGGGTGGGAATGTTACACCCATGCCCTAACCCAGTCTAATTTAAACTATTGTGATAGGTCTCGGACCGGAGGTGGGAAGTACCACCTGGTTTTTTCTCATAGCTACCCATTGCCGAAAGGGGAGAGATGAGCCCATATGTTCATGTATTGCATGTCAATCCAAATGGAGGGGATTCATACCTTTCAATCCCAGATGGTAAGTGACCTGACACCCACACCTGAATCCTGGCACGCACCAAAATTACTCAAAGACCATGAACACAGCCTAGGGTAACTACCTATGCGAGACCAGCTAGTGGATAGAAAATAGTCAAGATAGGTTTTTGTCTTAACCATCGAAAATATGCCACCAGAAATAGCCTAGGCTTGTTTTCACTAGCTATTTCCGCTGGCCACATAGGCTGCTGGTTGAGTTTCGATGCCCATGGGTCCCACCACCCGCATCGTAGATAGCCCTAGATGATCCCAAATCCTCCCCCACACCTTTCTCATGACATAAGCACTTTAAGGACCAAAGTAGTCAAGTCCACATTCTCCGGAAGTCGAATTAACCCATTCAAACCGGACTAGGACCAAACCAAATAGGCCCTAAGGCCTAAATTAGCATATAACTGGAAATGTGGATTCATTTCCTCTTTCTCACGAAGAAGAAGAAGAGGAAGAAAGAGGAGGGAACCTCACCGTGGTGCCTGCTACTCGCCTAGTTGCAAGAATCCCTATCAGAGGTAAGTGCTACCTCTTCTTGTTAGAACTCCCTATGGGTTTGAGTTTGAAACCCTATTGAGGAAACCACACAGGAAAAACAAAAACACGAATCTAATAAAATTATGGAGGATCGATTTGTACCTTTCACCTAGTATCTTGAAGATGATTGATGTTGGTCACTCCCACTTTCGCTCTCTTGGCTTGGCTATGGATCTTCTACAGCCCCTTAAACCTCCTTGGTTCTCTCACTTTAGTGGTAAAGTGGGAAAGAGTGAATAATGGTTGTAGGGACCCAAAACCTAGTATTTATAATACTGTCCTGCACTCAAAACCCTAAACCACAATGGGTTGAGCCAGCATATCCCTAAGCTTGAGAGTGGACCGAACCGGTTCATGCAATTTGACTCTCACCCATTTAATCAACCCGAATAATTAATTAGCCCATAAATCCAATAATCTCCCACTTGGGCTACATTAATTATAAGGATGTCTTTTAAATTGGTGTGGCCATAGATCTTATTACATTAACCACTCTTACTGTGATTCAGTTGAAAAACCACTCACATCGAATAACAGCAGAAGATACACCTCAATATACGGCATACAACTTTCTGTTATTACAAACATAAGTAAGTTTCTTAACACGAATCTATGTGGGATACCATCATAGAAATATTGACATATCCTTAAACTACACTGTTGTCATTCTATGTAGGTCCTTAACTGAGATATTAACCTTCACTGTGGCAAATCGCCTTTGATCTGTGGTTAATATCTAACTGTGGCCTTCCACCTATAAACTGTGGCAAATATTGCCTATGAACTGTGACAAATACTGTCTTAAAATGTGGCAAACATTACCTTTTGAATTGTGGCAAAATATTGCCTATAACTAAGACAATTACTGCCTATAAAAACATTTTCAAATGAAATCATAAACCAAATATTTCAAGAAATAACTGTGCATAATGTAAATGCTAAAACTTAACCATAATTCATCAAACTGTGCCCCAAAACATATGGGCTAAGGTCCAAAACATAAACAAATACTAAACAAAACCAGAACTCCCACTAATCAAGCATTTCAAATAACTGTATGTAAAGAAATCCTAACTACTTGATGTGACCAAATTTTACTTGCTCTCAATTGCTGATGATCAGTCTACCTCACCCTTTATTAGTATCATTCTGCTTATCAACCCCAGAATTCTTCCTTTTCTCTAACCATTTCTTGAAAATAAAACAGTCCTTCTTCACATGTCCTTTCTTATGGCACCAGAAACACTCTACGTTGTTGGTATTCTCTTCATCCTGAGCCTTTTGAGATGTGTCAAGTTCTTGAGAGCTATTAGTCCTGTCATATGGCTTGACGCTTCCTCTGTTGGAAAAATTTTTGTTCCTTCTGCTTGGTCCACCAGAAGATCCCTTGTGAAAAGTTGCATGTGCACTCTCAAACCTAGTTTGTTTCAATTTTTCTTCTTGAGTGCAAATGGAAATGAGCTCATTTAGGCTCCAATCGTCCTTCAGTGCAATGTAGGTAGATTGGATAACCTTATACTGACTAGGGAGGGTATTCAGTGCAATGTGTACAATATATTCTTCATCGATCTGTATTCCAAGATCCTTAAGTTTACCAGCATCAGTAGCTACACCCAAAATGTATTCTCTAACACTCCCACATCCATCATACCTTGTATTTATTAGCCTGGTCATCAATGTGGTTTTCTCAGCTTTCTTGTTGTGTTGAAATCTAGCTTTAATAGTATCCAGGTAGGATGCTTATCTACTTTGCATGATAGCTCGTTATGTTCTCCGGACTCCTGGACATGGTGCACCACTTGTTCTGATAGAAGTGGTAAAGCAATTGAAGGAAGGAGGTGATATCGTCCCTACGGTCCTTGTAAAAACACTCAAGGGATTTGATGAAATGAGCCATAACCATAGATTTGGACTTGATCATTATCAAGGAAGTCCTACTATTTTCTAAATTTGGCTACTTGAAAAACTGAAGCTGACCAAGCCAGTAAATGGATGCCAACTTAGAGTTCTCTGCTACCAAGACAAGAGGGAAGTCTCAGAATTCAAGCTCATCATTGATTAGGAAAGGTGCCTACAAGGAAGAACTGCACAAGATATTACATTGAAATTCCCAGGGAAGCCACAAGAAGATTTTCTAATGAAGACCCCTGGTGCAACTACATCAGGTTAATGGATTTGACTCACACATCCTTTTACTTGCTTACTTACATCAGCCGACAATATAGACTGGAAGCAAAGGACCCAGAGGAATTGGTGAACTTCTACCCACCCCAAGAATTGTCTCCCCATATTGTTACTTACCTATCCTGTTTATGGTAGGAAAGTTATTTTCATGTATTGCACTCGGTAGTATTCTTTTGCAGTGTCTTTGATCTCTATGTTCCCACGTATAATTTCAGGAACTGCCTTTTTTAAAATCAGTATGCACTTTCTGTTTGCTTTAGTCCATTTCTTAAACTTGGTCCTTTCAGCACTTCTGCTCGAGTCTGTGAGAGGCTCAGGTTTAGGCTCCCTAAGTGCCAAGTCTAAGTCAAGAAGACCTAAATGCAATTCTAATTCCTCCACCCACTTTTGATAGTTGTTACCAGTGAGTATTGGGATGGAAGATACATAACTTGAGGGAATGGCCATCTTACTACAGCAGTAACAACAACACAATACATGCCAAATATCAAAATATAAACCACAATATAAAAGCATGTAATACCATCAATATATTTTAAATAAGAGTTACAACTAAAAATGTATCCCTATCCTTTGGGACAGGAATTAGCTGATGCTCTTATATTCTTCTTTTAACTGTGAAAACAATACTAACTTTGGAATTCAATCACCTTTGGGCAAAAGAACTCCAAATTCAATGTCCCTTTCTGAAATGTGGATGATTATCCTCAAACCTTGATGACATAACCTTTGGGAAAGTATCACCTTTACTGTTGGAGAAGATACAATCGAACTGAATGTACCACTTTGGTGGGTTTCACTCAGTTCTATCATATCTTTCCTATTGGAGATATATATCTTTATGTTCAAAACATACATATAAATGTCACTAGGACAACAATAACCATACAAGAGTCACAACCGCAACTACATTCCTATCCTTTGGGCTAAGAATGCACTGGTCCTCTTGTAAATTTATATTTACTGTGAAAAGAACAATAACTTTTGAAATCCCCTCACCTTTGGGCTTAGGAACCTCTAAGTTACTGTCATTTTCTTAACTTTGGTGACATCACCTTTGGGCAAATGTCACCTACATTGCTTCCCTGTGGAAAATCATGAAATAATAAGATGTACCACTTTGGTGGATTCCACCTCATCATTTCATGGTTTCACTCAGTTCTATCATATCTTTCCCATTGGAGATGTATATCTTTATGTTCAAAACATACATATAAATGTCACTAGGACAACAATAACCATACAAGAGTCACAACCGCAACTACATTCCTATCCTTTGGGCTAAGAATGCACTGGTCCCCTTGTAAATTTATATTTACTGTGAAAAGAACAATAACTTTTGAAATCCCCTCACCTTTGGGCTTAGGAACCTCTAGGTTACTGTCATTTTCTTAACTTTGGTGACATCACCTTTGGGCAACATAGGGAAAGGTACAAATCGATCCTCCATAATTTTATTAGATTCGTGTTCTTGTTTTTCCTGTGTGGTTTCCTCAATAGGGTTTCAAACTCAAACCCATAGGGAGTTCTAACAAATGGTATCAGAGCAGACCACATGGGACAAGAATCGATTGAATTTTTCTTATACATGAGGATTTTGATTGTTACTTAAAACCTGATTTGATTAAAAATCATAAAAATCGTAATTTTACCATCACTTAAAGATCCTGTATGGGAAAACTTTCTTCACGAAAGTTATAGATCACGAGAATACGGTCGCGGCGGTATGCCGAAAGTCACCGGAAACTTTCGGAAACCGGCCGCCGGAGGAGAGAGAAAAAAATTTAAAAAAAAAATTCAAAAAAAAAAAAAAACGACGGCGAGTCATCGCCGGTTCAACTCGGAAACCCCACCGATTCGAACCGGTGACACAGTGGGTCAACTCATATGTACTATTTGACTCGATCAAAGGTTGACCGGGTCATTGACCAATTGACCTAAATTTGACCCGGAACTCATATGGCCGAACCGGTTGGTTTTGATTGATTTAAAAATAAAAAATAAAAAAAAATAAAAACTCAAAGGCTTGTTTGGTTTTTGTTCATTTTGGGTTTTTATTTAAACTACTTTAAATTTCATTTAAAGGTTCGTTTTAAGGCCAAATTGAAATCTATTTTTTGCGTTGGATTTCTTGTTTCGGGCCACATTTAATGATCTAATTTTTAATATGACATGTTTATTTGAAATTTTATGTTGTATTTAGTTTCAATCATTGAAACAAAATAGCATAAATCAATGCTTTGATACCATTTGTTAGAACTCCCTATGGGTTTGAGTTTGAAACCCTATTGAGGAAACCACACAGGAAAAACAAGAACACGAATCTAATAAAATTATAGAGGATCGATTTGTACCTTTCACCTAGTATGCTGAAGATGATTGATGTTGGTCACTCCCACTTTCGCTCTCTTGGCTTGGCTATGGATCTTCTACAGCCCCTTAAACCTCCTTGGTTCTCTCACTTTAGTGGTAAAGTGGGGAAGAGTGAATAATGGTTGTAGGGACCCAAAACCTAGTATTATAATACTGTCCTGCACTCAAAACCCTAAACCACAATGGGTTGAGCCAGCATATCCCTAAGCTTGAGAGTGGACCGAACCGGTTCATGTAATTTGACTCTCACCCATTTAATCAACCCGAATAATTAATTTAGCCCATAAATCCAACACTTCTACCACTCTCTCTCTTCAATTTTAGGCTAGGGAAAGCTAGGTATAGGAGGAATTTTGGCCTACAAACCCTCTTGCACATGGGGGCTTTGTATTTCACCTCCCCGACGTTGTTGCCGAGCTCAAACTGAGTCCGGTGACCTCCGACAACAAGATTAACCAAATGACCACCTAGGGTTTTGATCATTCAATCGACATATCTCCCAAATGGCTTAATGGAATCCAGATTTTAATGGCTTAGAATGTTGCTAGGAACATCCCCCATAAACTCCATGGAACACATCCTGACGATCGGGCCCAAGCTAAAACACCCTAAAACTCACGGGTAATTTCTGCACTGCCATCGAAAATAGCCTGGGCCTATTTCTCCTGGTTGTTTTCGGTGGACAAGTTGACCTTAGGAGCTCTCTTTTATGCCCATCGAAAACACCACTAATATTTCTGTTGACAGTTTTGTCACTGTAGGACCTTGCTTGCACCCTTTGGGTGTGGCCCCTGTGGGCCCCTTTCGATGTTCCTAACACATATTGATGTTTGGTTACCTTTGTGCCTAAGACAGTGATGCGCACATACCCCGAGGCCGAAATTGAATTGGACATTCGATAGCCATACTTGAAACCCGATCCATTTGAATGTAAATAGGTGAGGTTTACGTTTATTTTTGCGAATGTTTATATGATAACCTACTTTCTAAACCCAATTTATTTACCCGGTTGGTTTGATTTGGTCATGTAGGGTCTGAACCCGATCGAGCAGAGATGGGTATGCTAGGGAACATGATGGCAAAGGTAACTCTAAACTCGGGTTGGCCAGACGAATCTGAACCAGTGCCTAGTGAAGTCTGCGTACCCAAGCCATGCACTTGCACGTATCACAATTCCATGTACGGACAATAAAGGTATGTAGTTGTATTTTATGATGAGTATGTATTTTCAATCATATATCAGGAGTGAAATACATGCCGAGACCCGAGTCCTGTTGAATCCCAATTATTTGGCTGAGTTTTCGACCGACTTGTGGGTAGTTATAAGTAGGTCAGACCACCTGTGAGACCTACCAGTCTGGTCCTTACATATTTTGACCCAGGTATAAATAGCAATTATTACCTTTCTTTTCCCTCATTTAGTGGTTTACAAGGAGGGTGACAAGAGTAAAGAGAGAGAAAAAGAAGGAAGAAAAGGGAAGAAGAACAAGAAGAAAGCTCCCAGTGCATCGCCGAGGTTAGATCTTTCAATTCTGACAATGAAAAAGTGGTCCTCATCTTGGGATCTATGATTTGAGGTGAGTGAAGGCTATATTTCTTAAATCCTCAAGAAACCCTAAGTGAAACCTTTTGATTTGACTAGGAATCCTTTAGATCTTGTTAATCCCACTTGAGAAAATGAATCAAGGTTTAATGGAAGACCTACATGTTAATTTTGAAGGTTTAGGTGAAGAAATTTAAGATTTGAGGAACATTTGATGATTTCTTGAGTTGAAGAAGGGATTTGGAGTTTTGAAGGTGTTCTTAAGCAAAGAGGTAAGATCGGTGCTTAAAACTTTGAATTAACCCTAGATCTAAGTTAGAATCACAATATGGGACTTTAGATGTGTGGAAAATGTGTTCAAATCGACCTCTTGTGGTTTCCCCAAGGCGGGATGAAGAATGGAAGTGAACAGCAGAATCTTAATTCTGATTGGTGGGTACCCTGGGAAGTCATGGACCCACCAATTCGGAGCCCACCTGTCCTGGTTGGGTTTCTGGCCCGACTAGTGGGCAAGGATCGGTGGGCACTTAGCCCGTTGCTCCTAGCTCACCATTCCAGTCAAAGCCCCTTGGTCGAGCAGTGGTCAAGGATCGGTGGGCACTTGCCCGTCAATCCCGATAAAGCCACTGGGTTGAGGGGCGGCCAAGGACCCTAGTGAGACCCATCGGGTTTCGATTGGGCCCAAATTTGTCGGACAACTTCCTATAGTGATTTTAAACACATTAAGATCATCGTACTTCATTGTTTATGATTTTAAAGTGGAGATATACTAAACTGGACCTTTTTATGATAGGTTTTACTAGAAACTCGCGTCACCGCATGCCGGATCTCCCTCGTACTAAGGGTGAACATTGTACATAGCTAGGTTAGTGGGCAGAGGACATTGAATTTATTTTTGTAGTATTTTTGCATCATTTCATAATTGTTTTAGACTAGTCATGTCACCACTTTATTATTGTGAATAGACTAGTCATCCTCGAATGCCATTTGCATGCATTGTCTTGTGCATTATGAATTCCGTTTATGATTGTCATGTTGTAACTTAAATTATTGAATGCTTATTCCTTGCTTTGAATTATAAGGTGGATGGTTTCAATTATTGAATATAATGCATTGCTACACTAGATGTCATAGATGGCTTGGAAATGAATGCATTGGTGGCCTATGGAAAAGGATGCGATAGTACTATGTAGTTGTACTATCTCATATAGAAGTATGCGGTTAGGAGTGACATTTCCCTGTACTACGACCCTTCTCAGTAGGGGTTTAGGTGTTGGGTATATCACTCGGGGGAAGCTCGAGGTTTTGTACCAACGGTGGTGGTTAAAAGTACGCCCAGCTGATCATTAGGAGGTCGGTAACTTTGGTGATATAATCAGAGGGCCAATTGTACTGCTTTTACTTTAATACAGGGCAAGGTCCATTTTACTTAAATTTCATTGAGAAATAACAATTTACTTTAATGTCACTAAGGAACAACAATATATTTTTTTGGTACCCAGGACAGGCCTTCTCTAATAATCCTATGAGCGTATGGCGGGATCTAGTTCGTGACTTGTACCCGGGACATACGCACACTGTGGTTGTGAGTAACACATAACCTATGACTTAGAAATGTTGCTTAGGTGATTTTGGTTAATAAAAATAGACTTGCATACATATAGGTTCATTTGTATTACGAATGACTGTTTGGTCTTTCTTTTCACTTACTGGGCTAGTGAGCTCATCCCACGTGCACACTACATTTTCTTTTAGATGATCTTATAGGTTATCCGGCCAAAGAGCTAGAGTCAGAACCCACTATAGAATTTTCAGCTGAGGATTGGTGGGTCCTTGAAGATCTTGGGCACGGTGCTAAGTGCCCGTGTGAGAGTTGTGTTGCTGGACAGCAACAGTGATACATGACTTGAGATTCTTTTTTATTCTTTTGTTATGTTACCCCTTTTGTACTTTGGATATTTAAATTGTATTTATTGTGTACATATTATGCCTACGGGCCCATATGTAAACGTACTATGTAACAAAATTTGGGTATCAAGAGTGTTGGGGTATTTATAGGTATGTACATACAAGACTTCCGCTAAAATATAGATTTTACTTTCTTTAGTTGTGTGTATGATGTGTTGTGGTTACTGCATCGGATGATCCTGGTAGGTTTTGGGTTAACAGGAGTTAACTCGGTCACCAGTCTGGTTCTGTGAGAATGGGTTGTGACAACGGTGGTATTAGAGTGCAATGCTCTACCCCCTCACAGCATGCAAGATAGATCCCTATAGAATTTTATAATAGGACCCGGGGATTAGGTAAATATAAAAGCTTTAAAGAATTAAAACCGATAATAAGGTGAAAATTTTTAAATTCTTGCATTCCATTGCATGCACGAGAGTAGAACTTAATCAGAATAACAAAGGGCCAAATGGCCGATTCCATAAACTAGTGATTGCAAATTTTAATAAAAAAATTTGGCAGCATAACAACGCTATAATTAGAATACCAAAAATTTACAAAGTTACCACCTGATGAACCATACATATAAACATAGTGAACAAAATGTGGTGACCGACAAAGTCACCATTAAACCATAAAAAAGGATAAACCAAACAAACCAAACCATCGAAAAGAATACAACATCATTCTAAACACATGACCAAGCTCAAACCATAAAAAAGTATTAGAATACACAAACCACCATAGCATCATCACCACCGAATACAAAGAGAAAGGAATAGAAGATAAGGTTAGAAAGAGAGAAAAGAGAGGATTGTTCCAAGACAAGACAAGGAGGGTCATCATATAAAAAGAAAGGATTCACTATTCCATCAATCCTCATCATCAATAGTGAATGTCTCCCCACCTTTAGGCCTCAAGTTGATGGGGAGTCGTCGATCATAATAGTCGAATCTATCATTGGTCAACGTAACCTCCTTCTTCACCCGACAAAAATCAGTTGCAACTTTATCCAAGTCCTCAGTTAGGGCTTAGAAGTTAGCCTCCAACCTCCCAAGCCTATGTTGTATCGCTAACTCACGGGTTGTACTCTCCTCCACTGTCTCTAGGATCTCTGCCTGCCTGTCCTAGAGTGCCCTCTCTCTTGTGGCACTCTCATCTAAATGCCTCAGAATCTAATCTTACCCATCTTTCAAGGCTCTTATAATGTCCATCAAGCTTTGGAAACCAAAAGTCCTACCTGAAGATGATGGAGCTCTGAATTGTGGATCTGCAGCCCTGGTCTCTAGAGGCTCCTCCTTTAGGATCTCCTCCTCATCGGGATGAGGGATGTAGTCCTCATCCTCCTCATTGTCACTTCCTCCTTCCATATCCTTTGCTTCTTGCCCTCTTGCCTCCTGAGGTGCACCAATATGACCTTGTAGGCCCCGGGTAAACCTATCAGCGGAAACATTTTCTTCCACGCCTCTCAAGTCCACCTGGAAGTACTCAAAGACCTTGGTGAGGGACCTGCCATATGGAAATCCTGAGTTGTCGGGGTGTGTTGTATGATACTCCATGGTCTTCAACATGACATATGGGAGGCATAGACATGAAGCACCCTCATCCAAGGCCATGAAGATACAATAGGCAAGGTAGGCCACTATGAAGTTGACTTGGTTTTTGTGACCTGCTCTGGGGAGCAGGTTGAACTGGGCTAACCGTGCAAACACACGGGCATCTGCATTGTAGGTTGTCTCAGACAAAGGATGCACTTTGTTGCCACTGATAGTCTCATAAATGTCTTCCTGCATCTCTGGACTCAAATCCGGGCCCACAACCTTTTCCTCGGGGCACTGTAGAAATGGTAGCCTCCACGTATATACCCAGGATCCCCGCCAATAAATCTACAGTCAATATAATGTTTACTCCCTTCACCATGCTAGTGTGGAAGTACTCTTTGTACTCAAAAGAAACCTCAAAGTTGCAATAGAAATACCGAACTAGTTCCTCATAACAAGGTCGGTCAGGGTCAATTATTGACTGCCAACCTAAGGCGGTGAACTTATCCAACATCTGGAAGCCCTCAAAATCCCCCACCTCTACTGTCTTCTCCATCATGATCAATTTCCTAGAAAATACCAGCCAAGCCACAGCCACCTCTAGGCTATGGAATAACCTCTCATCAAAATTTGCAGGGTCGATGGTAGCTTCCCTCATGGGTTGGGCCCACGAAGAAGAGGAACCTGGGGCTGAGTTTCTCCCCTTGGAGGTGGTTGATCTCCTCCTCTTAGATGAAGAATTTGTCTCTTTGCCTTTTCACGAAGACATCCTGAAAGTACCAAGGAGATATGTAAGTGTAAATAAACAAAGGTATGAACTGAAGTTAATAAGGAATAGTATAAAAAGGGGGTGGATAGAGCACTAAGAGAAGCGAAATGAATGAAAAACCCCAAGGTGTAATTGTCATTATCAAATTGCATTCATGGGAAGTGGTGAATTTTGGAGGAAATGAATGAGCAAGTAGTAATGATAAATGAGTCAAGGATACCTATCAAATAAATGAAGATGGAAATAGATGAGTATGAGGACCTTCTCAAAGCCTAAATGCAGTTGAATAGGTAGCAATGAGCAAAATCATAACAAATAATTTCATTAATTTGGAGAAAAAATGATGGATACCTCAAAACAGTAACTTGGGGAAAATGGGGGTTTTACATGGGTGAAGTTGATTCAATCATAGTGGAAAATCAGTGTATTCCTACAAAAGGAATTATTTTAAAACTATTTTACTACTAATTGATAGAGGATGGACATAGTTGTATTTTTCATTCATAAGGAAAAGGGAAGAAATAAGGAAAACCCCCAAATTTTCAAAGAATTTTGACCCATAAAGGAGTAATCTCATATCAAAAGAGGGGAAACCTATGCACAAATGAGTGGAAATGACTTTTCTACTAATGTGTGTGTGCATTGCGAGTGAAGAGTATCATTTGAACCATCAATTTGTAAGAAAGAAGAGAAATGAGAGAGAAAACCCTAAAATAGAGAAATTAGGGCAAAAAAAAAAAATTTGAGATCCTCTCTTTATAAATCGGTCAAGCAAGGGCAACAAACAATGGAAAGCACAAATAAATCACTACATTGTCAAAGAACAAACATTTCATGGAAGAAATGAAGTATATGTTGAGATTCTAAGGTTTCTATAGCAAAAGAACACTGAAAACATAGTTCTCAGAGAGAAAATGGGGAAAGAGAACTTACTTGTGGATAGGAGGACAATTGATCTTCTTAAACCATGAATCGTTGAGTGGAATCGCGAGTTTAAGCATTGGGTAGATCCCTCACATCGCCCTTGCTCTGAGTTTGGAGAGAAGAAATGAGTAAGTGGGAAAATGGGGTTTTAAAACCCTTTTTAAGTTGCCTCAGTCGCGATCGGTAGGACCCAGCTTGACCTTGCCCGCCGGTATGGGTTTTAAGGCCTAAATTACCCTATGTTTGGAATTTTTCATAAAATGTGCTTAGTGGGCCCCAATTAGTGCCAATGGGAGTGTTTTACCACGTAAATAGGCATCGTTGTGAGACCGAACTATGTATTGGTAATTAAATGTGGGTGTGTTGGTCATGTGGTGTGGTGCAACAATGTAACCTATGACGTAAAGTGCAATTGGTTATGAGCATATATATGGATGTTGTGGCACTTAATCAATGTTGCATTTTTGTATAATCCAGGTACATGGCACTATGGTACGCACCAGATCCAGTAGCAGTGCTCGAGGTACCTCTTATAGTCCCCGCCCTATTGGTTGACCACCAAATCCCCATGGATCTTGATCCGTGGGGCAATCCTCACCACCACAAGTGGGCCTTGGACTAGAGGAAGTCCAAGGTAATCCACCTATGAACGAGATTCCGGGTGCCCCACCTGTCATCACTCCAGGTGATGTTGCGACACTCACTTAATAGTTGTAAGAGGCATTCCAACAGTAGTTGCTCTAACAGCAACAAACTTTTATGGCTGCTATGCAATAGCATCTGAACCCTACTCAGTCGGGTCAACATCCTAGAGTGTTTATTCCACAGGACCCACCCATGGGGTCAGGTGCTGGAGCACAACTAGGAGGAACCCCACCTGGGTTAACACCACAAGATCAACAGAGTGAAACCCCACCGATTCCACCATTTTGTACTCCTCCATTCATGATGACCCCACCTTACCCATACTATCCGACCTATCCACCTTATCACCCACTAGCTACTAGTACGGCAAAGGTGGTAGAATCCTTTAAGAAATACATGCCACCTATCTACACCAAGGTGGGTAGTGATCCATTGGAGCCGGATCAATGGATCCAAGAGTTAGAGAAGATATTTGAGATTGTAGATTGCATAGAGGCACAGAAGCTTATTTGTGCGGGGTTGCAACTTAAGAATGAAGCGGATTCATGGTGGAAAGCTTTTAAGCCCATTTTGATGGCAACTCACCTAGAACCTATATAGGAGAAATTCAAGGAATTGTTCTTGACAAATTACTATCCTCGAAGCTTCAGAGATTGTAAGGAAGCATAATTTATGATATTGACCCAAGGAAGCAAAACTATTCTAGATTATTAGCAATAGTTTAAGGGCTTGTCTATTCTGCTCCTTGCCATATGAAGACAGCCGAGGAAAAAGCCAAGAAATTTTTGAAGGGATTGAAGATATCCATTGGAACAGTGCTAGAGGCATTGGATTTAACCAATTATACACAGATTGTGCCAAAAACCATAGCAATGGAGAAGAAATAGAAGGGAGGGCCATCCCTTACACCAGGACTTTGGAAGAGGGAAAACCCATTTGTTGATTCCAGTGGCCCAAGCAAGAACTTTCGTGGGTCATACAATTATGGTCCCTCTTACAGATAGCCCTATAGGTCATCAGGTTATCTTTCTCGACCAACTAGTGGGTCGGGCACTACATCTTTCTGCCCGAACACTAGTACAGTGCCTACAGCCTCGAGACCAGCTCATCCTCCTACTGTACCAGGACCATTGTAGAGAGCTTCTGCTCCGGTTCAGGCATCTCAGAACCGATGTTATAACTGTCACTCGTACGGCCATTTCGCCAAGGATTGCCAGTACTAATCAACTGCACCACCAAATTGGCCCCCTGTCTATAGACCTACATTAATCTAGGGGAACCAACCTCAGGGAAGGATGTATGCCGTATCAGCTGAGGAGGCTGAGGCTAGCACAAAAGTAGTAGCAGGTACACTTTAGTTAAGAAATTTTGTGATAAATTTTGAGTAACCTATTATACTTATATGCAATACTATGCTAGGTGTCTTATCTATATCAGGTATACCAACATATGTCTTATTTAACTTCGGAGCTTTGCATTCATTTAAATCTAAGAGATTTGCTAGGAAGCTTGATGTTCCATCCAAGACTTTAGAATGCAAGTTAATTGTTAGCATGTCTACAAGCACGGTGGGACAGTTGAAGGAAGTTTGTGGGCCGTGTTCAGTTGAGATTAGTGGAAGGAAGCTGGATGCCCAGCTTCATAAATTCAACATGCAAAATTTTGATGCCATTCTAGGCATGGATTGTCTATCAGCTCATTGAGAAAATGTGATGTGTGCTGAGAAACAAGTTAAGGTGATGGATGGTGAAGGAGAAGAGATTTATATCAAGCTGAAAGTGCTAAGCGACCTAGAAAGACTATTATCTCTGCCTTGCAGGCTGTGAAATTATTAGAAGATGGATGTCAGGGCTATCTCGCATCAGTACAGAATGTGGAGGCAAAGATCACACCATTAGAGGATTTGGAGGTAGTTAGGGAATTCCCTGCCGTCTTTCCAGATGATCTAATCCAACTACCGCCTAACAGAGAGTTGGAGTTTGCCATTGATTTAATTCCTGGAGCTACCCCAATGTCTAAAGCTCTATATGGAATGGCACTAGCCGAGTTGAAGGAGTTGTAGACACAGTTGTAAGATTTATTGAAAAAGGGGCTTATACACCTAAATGTCTCTCCTTGGGGTGCACCAGTCTTGTTTGTTAAGAAGAAGGATGGTAGTTTGCGTATGTGCATCAACTACCCACAATTAAACAAGTTAACCATCAAGAACCGGTATTCGTTGCCATGCATTGATGATCTATTTGATCAATTGCAAGGTGCTAAGGTGCTTTCAAAGATTGATCTTAGATCAGGTTACTACCAGCTCAAGATAAAGGGTAGTAACATACCAAAGACAACTTTTAAACACAGTATGGTCATTATGAATTCCTAGTCCTGTCTTTTGGGTTGACCAATGCACTGGCTGCTTTCATGGATTTAATGAATCAGGTATTTCATGATGTCCTTGATAAGTGGGTCATCATTTTCATCGATGACATCTTGATTTACTCGAAGTCTGAAGAAGAGCATGTAAGACACTTGAGAATGGTACTACAAAGACTAAAGAACAACAATTATATGGCAAATTCAAAAAATGTGAGTTTTGGCCCAAGCAAGTTGGATTCCTAGGACACGTGGTGTCTGAGAATGGGATTGAAGTGGACCCAGATAAATTGAAGGTTGTAGTAGAGTGGGAGACACCCAATAATGTAATAGAAATTAGAAGCTTCTTGGATTAGCAGGCTATTACCGATGCTTCATAGAAATTTTTTCTCAGATTTCTGCACTGATGACTAAGTTGACCAGGAAGGGTGTGAAGTTTCATTGGTCAGAAGAATGTGAAAATAGTTTCCAAGAATTGAAGAAGCGGTTCGTGTCAACTCCTGTATTGACCATTCCAAATGGTACAGGTGGGATGACAGTCTATACTGATGCTTCCAAGATTGGGTTGGGTTGGGTTGGGTTATGTTCTCATACAACACGGCAATGTGGTAGCATATGCGTCTAGGCAACTTAAAGATTATAAGAACTACTCCACTTATGATTTAAAACTGGCGGCAGTCATATTTTCTTTGAAGATCTGGCTTCATTTTCTGTATGGGGAGAAGTACGAAATATACAATAATCACAAAATTCTTAAGTACTTCTTCACCCAAAGAGATTTGAACATGAGACAGAGAAGATGGTTTGAACTTATGCAGGACTATGATTGTGACATTTAGTATCACCTGGGCAAAGCTACTGTGGTGACAGATGCTCTAAGTTGGAATGCTCAGACTGTATCACTTTCGTACTTAGCTATCAGTCCACAACTTATACAAGAGGCGATACTGATGGATGAAATCCTTTTATATGAGGGAGCAACCTTGAAGCTAGAACATCAGCCAGATGATGTTAAGCAGTTAACTATATCTCTGACAGCCTTATAGGTACATCTGTCTATTAGGAAGTAGGTGATAATGAAGCAATCTATAGATCCTGAGCTGCAAAGGATCAGAATAAAAATTCAGGAGCAAACAATGAATGACCCTGACTTCACAATAGCCAGTGATGGGGCATTACTATTTTGAGGCAGGTTGTGTGTGCTCAACGATATAGAAATATAGGACAAGATAGTGAAGGAAGCACATAGTTCTGAATACTCACTCTATCCCAGAAGTACGAAGATGTACAAAGATCTTAAACAAAGCTATTAGTGCCCAGCAATGAAAACTACTATAGCCTTGTATGTGGCACAGTGTCTCACGTGTCAAAAGGTCAAGGTGGAATGACATCAACCCTATGCCACTCTTCAACCACTCCACGTACCAGAGTGGAAATGGGACAGGATCACTATGGACTTTGTCATAGGGCTACCCCGTACACTCAAGGGGATAGATGCAATCTGGGTGGTAGTTGACATGCTTACTAAGACTTCTCATTTCATTCCAATCAGAACCAATTATTCCATGGACAAGCTAGCACAACTTTATATGGATAATATAGTCCATTTGCATAGAGTACCAGTGAGTATTGTGTCAGATAGAGACTCAAGGTTCATATCAAGATTTTGGAAGAGTCTCTAGCAAGCCTTAGGGAAACAAGTGAATATGAGTACTGCTTTCCACCCATAGACCGATGGAAAATCAGAACGAACCATACAAATAATGGAGGACATGCTCTGGGCTTGTGCAATGGAAATGAGTGGCAGTTGGGAGGAATACATACCTCTTATGGAATTTACTTATAACAATAGTTATCAAGCCACAATTGGCATGGCTCTATATGAGGCACTGTATGGCAGAAAGTGCAGAATGCCCCCATATTGGGATGAAGTAGGTGAGCATCGTATGCTAGGACCAGAAATGATACAGATGGCATGTGACGAGGTTGATGTCATTCAGGAGAGGATTAAAGCAGCCCAATCATGCCAAAAGAGCTATGTGGAAAACCGTAAGAAGGACATTAAATTCCAAGTGGGGGAGAAAGTATTTCTTAAAATCTCTCCTACCAAGGGGCTGCATAGATTTCATAGAAAGGGCAAGTTAAGTCCGAGGTATATTGGCCCGTTTGAAATCTTGGCATGAGTTGGCTCCATAGCTTATACGTTGGCTCTTCCACCTTCCCTCAGCAATGCTCACAATGTATTTTACGTTTCCATGCTAAAGCGGTACATTCATGATCCATCCCACATACTGCCCATGGAACCGGAGTACTTAGAAGCTGATATGACCTATGAGCCTGTTGAAATTCTAGATCAAAAGGTGAAAACCTTCACAATCGCTCCATCGCATTTGTGAAGGTTCAATGGGCTAATCATTCACTTGAGGAAGTGGCCTTAGAGAAGAAGATGACATCTAGGCCAAATATCCCCATCTTTTTGGACAGCCAGAAACTATAATTTCGGGGACGAAATTTTCAAAAAGGGGGGGTAAATGTGATACCCTACTTTCTAAAGCTGGTTTATTTATCCGGTTGGTTCGTTTTGGTCATATAGGGTCTAAACCCGATCGAGCTAAGATGGATACCCTATGGAATATGATGGCAAGGGTGACTCTAAACTCAAGTTGGCCAGACGAATCTAGACCAGTGCCGAATGAAGTCTACATATCCAAGCCGTGCACTTGTAGGTATCACAAGGCCATATATGGGCAATAAAGGTACGTAGCCATATTTTATAACGAGTACATATTTTAAATCATATACCAGGAGTGAAATATGTGTCGGGAGCTGAGTCTCATCGAAATCCCAATTATTTGGCTAAGTTTTTGGCCAACTAGTGGGTAGTTATAGGTTGGTCGGACCCACCAGTGAGACCTACCAGTCTGGTCCTTAAATATTTTGACCCAGGTATAAATAGCAATTATTACCCATCTTTTCCCTCATTTAATGTTTTACAAGGTGGGTGACAAGAGTAAAGAAGAGAGAGAAAAAAAAAGGAAGAAAAGGGAAGAAAAAGAAGAAGAAATGCTCCTGGTGCGTTGTCGAGGTTTAATCTTTCAATTCTAACACCAAAAAAGTGATCCTTGACTTGGGATTTGCAATTTGAGGTGAGTGAAGGCTATATTTCTTAAACCCTCAAGAAATCCTAAGTGAAACCCTTTGATTTGATTCGGACTCATTTCGATATTATTATTCCCACTTGAGAAAATGAATCTAAGGTTTAATGAAAGACCTAAATGTTGATTTTGAAGGTTTAAGTGAAGAAATTTCAAGATTTGAGGAGCATTTAATGATTTCTCGAGTTGAAGAAGGGATTTGGAGTTTTAAAGGTGTTTTTGAGCAAAGAGGTAAGATCGGTGCTTAAAACTTTGAATCAACACTAGATCTAAGTTAGAATCACAATATAGGACCTTAGATGTGTGAAAAATGTGTTCAAATCGACCCCTTGTGGTTTCCCCAAGGCGGGATGAAGAATGGAAGTGAACAGCAGAATCCCGGTTCTGATTGGTGGGTACCTAAGAAGTGATGGATCCACCAATCTAGAGCCCGCTTGTCTTGGTTGGGTTTTTGGCCCGACCGGTGGGCAAGGACCAGTGGGCACTTGGGCCATCACTCCTGACCCGTCGATCCAGTCAGAGCCCCTGGGTCGAGCAGTGGGCGAGGACCGGTGGGCACTTGGCCCACTGCTCCTGGCCTGTCGGTCCCGATAGAGCCCCTAGGTCGAGCAGTGGGCAAGGACCGACTGGTACCTAGCCCACTAGTTGACCCACCAGTGAGACCCAGCGGTTTCTGATTGGACCCTAATTTGTTGGACAACCTCCTATAGCGATTTTAAATATGTTAAGATCATCGTACTTTGTTAGTTATGATCCTAAAGTGGAGATATACTAAACTCGACCTTTTTATGATAGGTTTTACTAGAAAATTACGTCACGGCATGCCGGATCTCCCTCATACCAAGGGTGAACATTGTACATAACTAGGTAAGTGGGGAGAGGACATTGACTTTATTTTTGGAGTGTTTTTGTGTCATTTTATAATTGTTGTAGACTAGTCATGTCACCACTTTATTACTGTGTGTAGACTAGTCATCCTCAAATGCCAATTGTGTGCATTGTCTTGTGCATTATGAATTTCATTTATGATTATCATGCTGTAACTTAAATTATTGAATGCTTATTGCTTGCTTTGAATTATGAGGTGGATGATTTCAATTATTGAATATCATGCATTGCTAGACTAGATGTCGTAGTTGTAGATACCCAATTTTGTCACCCTCCTCTAGCTACAATGAAATACAGATCTTAGACATGATTTTTGACTTCCAATCAACAGAGAAGACAACGGACTAAGAAAACCCAGAAACATTCCTCACCTATCTGAAAACCCTAGAAACCCCCGCACGGGAGAGAGGAGGGTCCAAATTTGACTTTTATATATGAAGGAATCTTGTCAAGATGACCGTATAGATGGATAGTGCTCCAAAATACGATTCCGACAATATAACCATTCTTTGTAGTTGGACTATTATTGGTTGCCCCAAACTTCAAAAATTCAAACTGCTCCACACCCATCGTCTTAATCTCAATGCAAAGACATTTATAGGTTGTGTTTTCTAGTTTGAGAGTGGGAAAAAAACATTTTTTTTATGCGGGTACCATTGAATCATTTCACATAGTTTGCCATGTAAGTTTGTGGGTTCCTTGTACTTTTGATTTGGAGTTGAGACAATTTTTTTAGATTGGTATGAGTTGACAAATACACTATTTTAAATGAAGTGTGGAAAGTGATATAAATGAAAGTGAGATTTGATTTCCTTACAATTAGATAGGGCATTGTGAAATAACCTAGAGGTAGGTGAATAGGTTATACTAGTGGAATTTAACTCTTTTCAATGAATAGGTCACAAGTGTGACTGCAAGTTAAAACAATGTGGAGTAAATAAAACAAGTACAACCACAAAACACAAGATTTATAGTGGTTCGACTCAATCCGAGTCTAGTCCACTCCCTACAAGAATCCTCTTGTAAGGTATTCCACTAGTTCTCCATTTCAGTACGGTAGGTAGGGAAGAAAACCTTTACAATCTTTTTCACGGATAAGAGTATCCTTACAAATCTCCTTTCCAAGCAGAGAGACGCCTTTACAATCTCTTTTGGAGGTAGAGAGACACCTTTCTCTTTTTAGGATAAGAGAATCCTTACAATCCTAAGTACAGTCTAGAATTGTAAAAACAGAAATAAATAGGAAATAGTGGAATAGGAGGAATACCTCAAGTGTGGTGTAAATGATGAGAATGAGATATGAAAGATACACCTTTTGTAAAGTCCTCTTTTATGGCTTTGACTTGCACAGGAGAGAGTAGAGGACTTTGATTGAGACTTGAGCCTTTTGTTGGGATTGGTGTAATAGAACAACTCAAATAGAATATACTAATCTTAATAACTCTTGAATGCTTGCAATACTGCTTTTAAAGCTCTTTCTTAATGAATATTTAATTAAGAGCGGTTTGGGTATTTATAGGTGAACTTAGTGAAGCATTTTAAGCAGGAAATCAGGCTCTAACGGACGTATTCTGGGACCACCGGTCGACCGCCATCGGTAGCCGGTCGACTGTCAAGAGCTGTTGAGGCAAAATATAGCCATTGGGGTACTTCAAGGCAGTCACCGGTCGATTGAGACTTTATACTGATCAACCGGCTATGGTCTCAGACAGTTCCAATCAACCAGGGCTTCCAGCCGGTCAACCGCCAACATGACATACTCTGTTTTGACAGAATGCTGTCATACTGACCAGTCATCAGTGTTTTGATCATAACCTTTTGGTCTGACCTCAGATTGGTCTGAGATCAGTTGTGTTGGAATCAAAACTCAATTTCCTACAACTTCTATGAAGGTTTCATCTCCTGATACTAATTTTAAGATTCTCTAAAATACCCTTGAGTCAGGTTAATGTGGTTTTCACAGAATTTCACTAGTACACATTTTTCCTAATATGTTCCTCACCACTTAGAGACTTTCCATACTTGGTCAAGGTATGCTCTATGGTCATTCTAGTATGATGCAATGCATATGCATGTGGTGAGTGCATATATATATATATATATATATATGTGTGTGGAAGTTACAAATTACATTAAAAATGACCAATCTATCCTAGTAGTCTTCTTCTTCACTTGAACCTTCCACTCTTTGGCACTTCATCTTCTTTTCTTCTTGTTTGCAATTCCATGTCTTTAAGCTTCATTTCTTGATTCGATCTTCTAAGTGTTTCTTCAAGCTAATTACATTTTCTTCAAGCTAATCACATTTTATCAAACCAAGTTAAAGATGTATGTTTGTTTGTTAACACCAAAACATAGCAAGGAGTGTGGACATGTTTCCCAAAAAGCTCCCCCTTTTTGGTGATGACAAACAAACACAGACAATAAAACCAAATACAAAAAATGATAGTAACACTGTGTAAAGGTCAATAAGATAATTTAATTCAGTGCCAAGGATAGTAAACAAGGATAGATATTGTCATTTCCATAAGAGTAAACAATTAAAGATAGATATTGTCATACTGTCATTTCCATATACTGTCATACTGTCATTTTCAGGAAGAGTAATAGAGTAATAGATGTTCTCCCCCTTTTGTCAATAGCAAAAAGGGAATCAAAACGACACAAGAAATTAAAATACTCCCCCTGAGTATGTGCCAAAAAAACATCTAACACATAGAAAAGTATCATAAGTTCAACTTCGTATCGCAGAGTAGATAAAAAAACATAAACGACTGAAACAAACATGAAGTTCTAAAAAATAACTCCTAATCCACTGCATCCTCATCCTCCGTGTCCTCCTCTTCATCTTCTTCTTCGTCATCTTCATCTTCCTTGTCATTGTGTAGGAGCTTGAGAATCTCATTCTGCTTTCTTTCCATCTTTGCCAACTGGGCAAGGATGATGTTTCCAACTTTCTGAAGATTAGCAACGGTCGCATAGGCTGATGTCTCATCACTTCCTGGTTGCTATGGCTGGCTGGGTCCAGCAGCAATCTTTTTGGAGTTTGTGGGCTGCTAAGGAAGAAAATGCATCTTGCGAACAGTGGAAAGATTGATCTCTTGAGGAAACGGGTCAAATGATTCACCAGAAAAATCTACATGAAAGTGGTCCATGATTTGGCAAGTCATCCTTCCATAAGGAAGATTTCCCTTTTGAAGTCTATCACCATGGATAATCATGGTTTTGAGCAGAATGTAAGGAAGGTTGATGGTTACAGTCTTGTAAACACAGTAGGTGAGATAAGCATGAAATGGGGAGACTTCATCTCTATGACCACTCTTTGGGAGGATGTTGTAGGAGATGATGAGATTTACAATCCTCCCTATATCGGTGAGTTCCCTAGCCTTAATTTTGTGAGTGTTAGCATATTCCTTCATGATGCTAGAATACACACAGTCAACATCCATGAATTGTTCTATGTAGGTCTTGGGTTGGTAGTATTTTAGTTCCCCTGTCACAAAAATGTCTAGGATTTCTCCTAAAATCATGATGTCTATATCTATAGGAACTCCCTTAACATAGGAATGGACTAGAAGGTTGTCACCTTCACCAGAAAAAGTAAGGTTACAAAAGAACATTTTGACAAGATGGGGATAACAGTGAGAGTCAAGTTTGAGAATGTTGCCCCATCCCAAAGCATCAAACAGGTCTTTGATGTCATACCTGGACAAAGAGTTGGAATTGATGGTCCTACCTTGCTCTATGTTTCGAGAGATGTAGAGATCCCATGATTCTTGAGAAATGGAGGAGGAGAACCATACATCTTTGTCAGAGGCCTTCCTTTTTCCCTTCTGAGCTACCATTTTCTTGCCTCTATGTGGACGGTGAGAGTCCATGATGATTGGAGGTGTAAGAGGGGAAGAGATGCAAGGGTTTTGGGAGACAGATAGGAAGGGATCTTGAGAGACCTAGGTTAGAAAGAAGTTCTAAGCTAAGGTTTTGGGAGAGGAAGAGTCGAAATGGGGTTTTAGGCCAAACAGGATTTTAAAAGTGGAAAAAAATGGTTTGAAAAAAATTAATTTAAAAGAGTTCGGAATCAAATTTTCGACGGCGGCGGTCGACCGAAAGTTTTAGGTGGTCAACCGGTAATCTATTCGGTTAGTGCCGGTCGACCGGTATATTGGGGCGGTTGACCGGTAGAGTCCAAAAAGCTTGAGAATCCAGAAAATTATGGATGTGGAAAGGATTTTTCAAGTGTAGGCTTTTGGAAAAGAATATTCAAGAAGGAATGTTTATTCATTCAGCCAAACGGGTTGCAAATGCCAAGCTCCTTCCTTAGGAAACTAAAACGCTCTTCACCAAGTGGTTTAGTGAATATATCTGCGAGTTGTTTCTCAGTTTCAATGTATTCTAGAGAGACATTGCCATTTTGAATGGTGTCTCGTAGAAAGTGGTGTCAAACATCAATGTGCTTTACCCTTGAGTGTAAAATGGGATTTTTACTCAAGTTTATGGCACTGGTGTTATCGCACATGATTGGGCAAGATTTGAAACTCACTCTAAGGTCCTAGAGAGTTTGCTTCATCCAAAGGATTTGAGCACAATATCTACCAGCTACAACATATTCAACTTCTGTGGTAGATAGAGCAACGGAGTTTTGTTTCTTGCTAAACCAAGAGACAAGGCAAGAGCCGAGAAAGTGACAAGTACCACTGGTACTTTTTCTGTCAATATGGCAACCTGCGAAGTCAGCATCTGAAAAGCTAACCAAGTCAAGGGGTTGGTTTTTGGGGTACCATAACCCAACATCACATGTGCTTTTCAGATATTTAAAAATTCTTTTTACAGCAATGAGGTGAGATTTCTTAGGATCAGCTTGAAACCGAGCACATGCACATACACTGTACATGATGTCAGGTCTACTTGTTGTTAGATGTAGAAGGCTCCCAATCATGCCTCCATATCTAGTTACATCCTCAGAAGTTCCATCCTCATCCTTGGTTAGTTTCAAGGATGAGCTCATCGGAGTGTCTGAAGATTTTTTACTATTAATGTCAAATTTCTTTAGCAGCTCCTTGGTGTACTTGCTTTGATTTATGAAAATTCCATTGTCAGTTTGTTTTATTTGAAGTCCAAGGAAGAAATTTAACTCTCCCATCATACTCATTTTAAATTCATTACTCATTTTATTACTGAAATCAGTACACATTCTCTCATTGGTTGAGCCAAAGATGATATCATCTACATAGATTTGAACAATGAGTATGTCATTTTTCAAGTTCTTCACGAACAGGGTTGTGTCAATCCTCCCCCTTGAGAAGCCACTTTCTATCAAGAAAGTACTTAATCTCTCATACCAAGCTCTAGGGGCTTGTTTGAGGCCATACAGAGCTTTCTCAAGTTTATAGACATGGTTTGGAAACTTAGGGTCTTCAAAACCAGGAGGTTGAGCTACATATACCTCTTCTTGAATGTATCCATTCAAGAAGGCACTTTTGACATCCATTTGATATAGTTTAAAGTCCTTATGGCATGCAAAAGCTAGTAGCATTCTAATGGACTCTAACCTTGCTACTGGTGCATAGGTTTCATCATAGTCTATTCCCTCTTGCTGATTATACCCTTTGGCAACTAGTCTTGCTTTGTTTCTCACTATGTTCCCATCTTCATCCAGTTTATTGCGAACTTAGCACCAATGATGGTGTGGTGGTCAGGTCTTGGGACAAGTTCCGATACCTTGCTTCTTTCCAACTGGTGAAGCTCCTCTTGCATAGCTATAATCCAATCACTGTCTTTTAGTGCTTCTTCTATGTTCTTGGGTTCGATCCTTGAGATAAATGTAGTGTGATTGCATACCTCTCGGGTTTTAAATCTAGTCTGAATTTTTCCATCTAGATCCCCTATGATGTTTTCTAAGGGATGATTCCTATGCGGAATGACTTCCTTAGGTAGTGTTTCTAATTTTTCTATGGTAACATCATTTGTATCATCAAGAGAAATATCATTAGCTTTGTTCTTAAGTTCATCAATTATGATATCATCATCATCAACAAGAGATTTGTTTAAGTCATTAGGTAAAGATTCATCAAATCGTACATTCATAGATTCTTCAACCATTAATGATTTTTTATTAAAAACTCTATATGCCCTACTGTTGAGTGAGTATCCTAAGAATATTCCTTCATCAGATTTTGCATCAAATTTTCCAAGATAATTTTGTGTGTTTAAGATGAAACATTTACATCCAAAGACTCTAAAGTAGTCTACTTTTGGTATTTTACCAAAGTACAATTCATAAGGTGTTTTAGAAAGTAAAGGTCTAAAAATTATCCTATTTAGTACATAACATGCTGTATTTACAACTTCATCCCAAAAATACTTAGGCAAAGAATACTCATTAAGCATAGTCCTTAATGTCTCTTGTAATGACCTGTTTTTCCTTTCAACTACCCCATTAGATTGAGGCGTTCTAGGAGCAGAGAAGTTATGGTCAATACCATGCTTGTTGTAGTATATGTCAAATTGACTTATATTGTCAAATTCTCCTCCATGGTCACTCCTCACAGAGGTTACAGTATACCCTTTCTGATTTTGCAGTCTGTTACATAGAGTTGCAAATTCATCGAAGGCATCATTTTTATTTTTCAGAAAAACAGTCCAAGTGTATCTAGAGTAGTCATCAACGATTACAAAGGTATAATTTTTACCACTCATACTAGATATATTGATAGGTCCAAATAAGTCTATATGAAGTAGTTCCAATGGTCTAGAGGAAGAGACAATATTCTTCGACTTGTGGGAGACCTTGGTTTGTTTGCCTTTTTGACAAGCATCACAAAAATTGTCTATTTCACACTTGATTTTAGGGAGGTTCCTCACAAGATCCTTGGATGCAATGGTTTGAATCAACTTGACATTTATATGTCCAAGTCTTCTATGCCATAATGAAGACTCACTATGGTTAGAAACCAAGCATGCATTCAAGGAACTTGCTTCGTCAAGCATACAAACATAAATATTGTTTTTCCTAGACCCTTTTAGTATTAGATTATCATTTGCATCTTTGATGCAACAATGGGAGACATTGAATTCTACTTTGTATCCAATGCTACATAATTGACTTACACTTAGGAGATTATAATTCAAATTTTTCACAAAGTAAACGTTTGAGATTGAAATACCTCCAAGTCTTAGTTTTCCAATACCAGCAATTTTTCCTTTGCTGTCATCTCCAAAGGAGACCCATCCTCCATCGTAGTCCCGTAAGCTTGAGAATAGGTTCTTGTTGGATGTCATATGTTTGGAGCATCCACTATCGATGACCCATTTAGCTTCCACCTTATTCTTCAAGCAAACCTATAATAAAAATTTAATCGTACATTGGTCCCCATAATCTTATGGGTCCATCATTGTTAGTGTCAAACTTTCCGACTGGAACCCAAATGGTTTTGTACTTTTTAGGTCTTTGGTTCTGCCTTTGGAATGGCTTTAGGTTTCTTTGAGTCCTCTGTTTTTCCTAAGATCCATTTGATCTTTGAGGAGTATAGTATCTTTAAAATCTATAGAGTCCTTGGTTTTGGTATTTCCCTTATGGTCTATAAGTCTCCCTAGGATAGTTCTTGAACCCTTGGAATTGTCTTTGGGGCCTCTCAATAGAGTATTCTCTTTGAGGTTGGGATTTTCTATACCTAGGCATAGGCCTAGAGTTTTCTTGAGACCTATATTGCCTTCTTAGGGGCGTGTAGTAGTAGGCATGGCTAACTCTTGGTCTCTCAGTTTGAGAATTGGGTTTCTTCTTTTTCTTGGAGTGACACTGGTTTATGGAGTGTCCTGTCTTTTTACAAAAACTACATTTAATGTAAGAGGTGGATGGTTGGTTTCTTTGGTCACCCCTTCTTGGATTCTCATTTCTAGATGGATTTTGTCCATTATAACCCAGTCCTTCTCTTTCATTTTGACCTTTCCTTTGAGAACCAAGAAGATTGTCAAGGTTCTTTTGCCCCTGGGTAAAGGTGTAGAGGGTGTAGTTCAACTTAAAGTTTTCTTCCTCCAGTTCACTTACTTTTGAGGTTAGTGTCTCCACTCTCTTATTTAGTGTGTCAAACTCTTTCTCAAGTTTATTTTTATCAGACTCTAATTTGATACTTTCTTCATATAAGGCCTCGAAGGCTTCTTGAAGCTCCTCATTAGAGTCCCTTACTAAAAGTTCAGGTCAAGTTTGACATACCTCTTGTTCTTCATCTCCGATGGCCATCAAGGCGAGGTTGGTGACTTCTTCTCCAAATTCACTTTTCTCCTCTTCATCACTTGAGTCCCATGTGGCTGCATAAGCCTTCTTTTTTGACTTATTTTGGCATTCGGTTTTGAAGTGTCCAGGCTTTCTGCACTCAAAACAGGCTATATCTTTAGAAGGGATTTCCTTGGGTTTAATTTTTTATTTACCTTTTTCTCCATAAGATTTGTCACCGTAGGATTTGTTTTTGTGTTGAAATCTTCCTTTCTTTTTGAGGAACTTGTTGAATTTCCTCGTGATGAGTGAAATTTCTTTTTCCATGTCGAATTCTTCATCTTCTTCATCATCACTTACTTCTTCGATAGTTTGAGTTGATTTTAAAGCTATGATTCTCCTTTTGTTCTCAGAATTTGGTTTGTCGGCGTTCAGCTCTACTTCATGAGTTTGTAGAGATCCAAGCAAGTAGTCCAAGGAGATTTTTGTCAAGTCTTTGGCTTCTTCTATTGCTGTTTTCTTGGGTCTCCAAGCTGCAGGTAAGGCTCTTAAGATTTTCCTGACTATTTCAGCGTTAGTATAAGTCTTGCCTAAACCTTTGAGATTGTTCACAATATCAGTAAATCTTGTAAACATAGAAGTTATTGACTCATTTTCTTTCATAAAGAAGGATTCGTAATCAGAAACGAGTTGGTCTACCTTTCTTTCTTTTACCTCTGTTGTACCTTCATGTGTGACAAGAAGCATATCCCAAATCTCTTTAGCTGGGTCACATGCTATGACTCGGTTGAACTCTTGTTCATTGAGGGCACATTGAAGGAACGTGATTGCGCGGAAGTTGTACTGGATGAGAGTGATGTCTTCAGCCGTCCATTCCCCTTCATCCTTCGGTACTGCCTTTCCATCAACTATTTTGGTGATGGTGTATGGTCCATTCTCTATGGCTCTCCATACAAGAATGTTGTGACCACATACAAAGTTTTTGAATCTGCACTTCCAAAATGAAAAGTTCTCTCCATTAAAGTAAGGGGGTCTCGAGGAGTTCATGCCTTCTGGTGGTCCTTGGAATGTGGCCATGGTCTTTGACTCACCTTTAAGACGATATAGTCTTAAATAAATTGAGCTCCCGCTCTGATACCAATTGAAATAACCTAGAGGGGGGGTGAATAGGTTATACTAGTGGAATTTAACTCTTTTCGATGAATAGGTCACAAGTGTGACTGCAAGTTAAAACAATGTGGAGTAAATAAAACAAGTACAACCACAAAACACAAGATTTATAGTGGTTCGACTCAATCCGAGTCTAGTCCACTCCCTACAAGAATCCTCTTGTAAGGTATTCCACTAGTTCTCCCTTTCAGTATGGTAAGTAGGGAAGAAAACCTTTACAATCTTTTTCACGGATAAGAGTATCCTTACAAATCCCCTTTCCAGGCAGAGAGATGCCTTTACAATCTCTTTTGGAGGTAGAGAGACACTTTTCTCTTTTTAGGATAAGAGAATCCTTACAATCCTAAGTACAGTCTAGAATTGTAAAAACAGAAATAAATAGGAAATAGTGGAAAGGAGGAATACCTCAAGTGTGGTGCAAATGATAAGAATGAGAAATGAAAGATACACCTTTTGTAAAATCCTCTCTTATGGCTTTGACTTGCACAGGAGAGAGTAGAGGACTTTGATTGAGACTTGAGCCTTTTGTTGGGATTGGTGTAATAGAACAACTCAAGTAGAATATACTAATCTTAATAACTCTTGAATGCTTGCAATACTGCTCTTAAAGCTCTTTCTTAATGAATATTTAATTAAGAGCGGTTTGGGTATTTATAGGTGAACTTAGTGAAGCATTTTAGGCAGGAAATCAGGCTCTAACGGACGTATTCTGGGACCACCGGTCGACCGCCATCGAGCCGTTGGGGTACTTCAAGGCAGTCACCGGTAGACTGGGACTTTCTACCAGTCGACCGGCTATGGTCTCGGACAGTTCCGGTCGACCAGGGCTTCCAGCTGGTCGACCGCCAACATGACATACTCTGTTTTGACAGAATGCTGTCATATTGACCAGTCGTCAGTGTTTTGACCATAACTTTTCGGTCTGACCTTAGATTGATCTGAGATCAGTTGCGTTGGAATCAAAACTCAATTTCCTAGAACTTCTATGAAGGTTTCATCTCCTGATACTAATTTTAAGATTCCCTAAAATACCCTTGAGTCAGGTTAATATGGTTTTCACAGAATTTCACTAGAACACATTTTTCTTAATATGTTCCTCACCACTTAGAGACTTTCCATACTTGGTCAAGGTATGCTCTATGGTCATTCTAGTATGATGCAATGCACATGCATGTGGTGAGTGCATATATATATGTGGAAGTTACAAATTATATTAAAAATGACCAATCTATCCTAGTGGTCTTCTTCTTCACTTGAACCTTCCACTATTTGGCACTTCATCTTCTTTTCTTCTTGTTTGCAATTCCATGTCTTTAAGCTTCATGTCTTGATTCGACCTTCTAAGTGTTTCTTCAAGCTAATTACACTTTCTTCAAGCTAATCACATTTTATCAAACCAAGTTAAAGATGTATGTTTGTTTGTTAACACCAAAATATAGCAAGGAGTGTGGACATGTTTCCCAACAACAACGACTTCAATATATGCTTACTTCCAAATGAGTGATTGTGTTTGAATACAATTGAGAGTCTATAAAAGGCAACTTCAAACTCAAGTGCATAAGCCTAGAACTTGGGACGAGATGGAGTATGAGTTGGCAAGTATATACGTACCTAAACGTGAACAAAATATGTACTTCCCTTCACCAGAGTTCCCTCAAATTACACCCCAAAAGCCATCCACAGGTGATAAGAGCATGAAGGAATTGTTTGACCACATGGCCTTTATGTTGCAAAAAATTGCAAATGAGCAACAAGAAAAGGCACCTCCAACCAATGAACTAGAGTCAAAAGTTGAGGTTAGTGTTGAAGAAATATCATTAATTCCTATTGTCAAGGAAGAGCTAGTCATGGATGCTCCCATCAAGAAGACTCATGTGGAAGAATTCGAAAGCAACAAGGTTGCCACAATGGACAATGAGGTTGAGAGTTGAGACTGAGGAACTTGACACTACAACAACTGTGATGACTGTGAATAGCCAAAAGGAAGATCCTAAGGAACTTGAGATTGAAATTTTGGAGGTCAAGAACATAGTGGTTGAAGGCGTTCATATGGATGATCCCCTGGATACATTTGAGGTTGTTGAAGTTGAGCATGTGGAGTTCGTCATCCCATTAAAGTATCTTGAAGATCGAGCTCCTAACATTCTAGACTACATCCTTATTATCAAAGAGCTACCTAAATTTTTCTACGGCTTGAAGAGGGAAGTACACCATGCTATAATCACCCTCACACTCTACAAAATTCGAGGACGATTTTTTTTTCTTAAAAAGGGCACATTAATGCGATAAGTCACTCAATTGGCTTATTTTATTGCAACTAAGCCTTAGATTGGGTTATGTATGTGTTAGGCCTTTGATCCCATGGGTTTTTTTTGTAATGGGCCTAAAATATGGGTAGAAAGTAGGAAAACGGGATTTAATTCGTTAGTTTAGTTAGATTCCTGTTTTGAGTCTATTTCCTTTGTTATTTCAGTTTTCTAATCAGTTTAGGTTTCCCAGTTAGTTAGGGATTGGGTTAGCCTTTCCTTTTTAGTGTTTGAGTCAGTTTTAAGTCTTTTATATAAGTTTGTAAGGGGCTACAACATTAGAGACGAATTTATGAATGAAAAAAAATAAAAATAAAAAAGATGGCTTATGTTGTTGTGTTGTGGGATTCAGTTGGCTAAGATGCCCTAGGTGAGATGCCTAAACCAGAGGGTGAGATGCCCATTTGCTAGTTCTTCTTCCCCCTTCTCAACCCTCCATCAAATTCTTTTTCTTTTCTTATTTTCCTTTTATTTGTTTGCTGCGAGAGAGTGTTTAAGAGCTAGAACCAAGCCTTTAGAGGACATCTTCTCTATTCAGTCAGAATTTCAGATCCTACCTGGGATTAGGATCACTTGTGATTCTAGCTCTACATTAGAAATCTCTTTCAAGTATCAGGATTTAGGGGACCATAGACCAAAAACTTAATAGTTCAAATGACCATAACCATTTGACAGGTTACATAATTTTGTAAAGCAGATAGAACTTAAGTCATGGATACAAGAAACATCCTTTGTTCAATTATCAAAAAAATCCTATGGCTTGATACTTATAAAAGCCTCTATAGAATCCTTGAGCAAACCAAGCGGCTAATGGGTGATGAGCACATTTATGTGTGAAATCTATGGTAGTAAAATATGTATTTTACATATTTAGAATGGAGCTACCTTGGGTTTTACTCTCTTTTACAGGTTTTATATTTTCAAGGTTTTATATTTTCAAAGTCTTAAGGACTATCGGGCGCTATATCTCCAATTTTACACATAAAGAAGTCCTATTTCTTTTCATGGTTGACAAGACGAAATTTGAAGCAAGATAGACGTGTTCAATTAAAAGTACACATTCGTTTGGTCAACCCTACAAGGGATTATTCTTTTCGGGCCAAAAAAAAAATAATGGATCAGAACTGAACCAAGATGCAGAACCAGCACATCTACAGTTGTCCCAAGGGTATAAGGAATATTCTAAAGTCCAATAATGATCGATGAACCACACCCTTAAGTATATGATGATTCGTTTTTTGTAACAACTACCTAGCATAGTTGGTGAGTTGTGGTGTGCAAAATCCCTTGCTTATTAAGAGGTCTCAAGTTCGAACCTCTTAGCTGCCATTTTGTTGAGGTATTTTTTTAGAAGATTTTCTCTCTCCTACTTTAAAGGAGGTCGGCCAAGATGGTTGTACGCAAGTTTGAAGAAGAGAGAAAATAAAGAGAAAAAAATATGAAAGAAGAAAAAAAAAAAAAAAAAAAAAAAAAAAAAGACAAGGGTATAGATGGAATTTTTCATTAAAATAGAATATTGTCCAAATCTAAGCAAGAAAAATCGGCTAAGGGGGGTTTCTTTCACAAGAAGAGAGAAAAATAGAAAAAGGGAGAAAAAATAGGAAAAAAAAGGCAAGAAAAATCGTGGGAGATCTCTCTCCACACGTTTTCTCTCCTCTCTCCTCCACATCATCAACAAGATAAAAAAAAAAATTTTTTTTTTTTTTAGAAGCTAAAATTATTAGCTTCCCTCCCCCATTCTCTATATAATAGAACTAACACAAGGGGAGGAGGCAGTTCATTCTTCTTCTAGGGTTTTTTTTTTAATTGCTCTATCTCTTTCTCTAGTTTTCTCTTTCTCTAGCTCTAGTTCTAGGTTTATGCTTTAAACACTTTTGTAAGTTCTTTTTATTCAATTAATGCAAGCACTCTTTTTTTTATTCAGTCTTTTATTTTTATTGTTTAAGAAATTGAAGTTGTAATCTTTAAGTTCTAGTTCTAGGCTTAGTTTTAGGTGACAAGAACAAGCTATGGAGCATGTCTTTCAAGTTCAAGTTTTTTCTTCAGATTTGTTTTCTCTAGTACTAGAAATTTCAGATTTGGTTTATTCCAGATCTGGTTTTTAGTACTAGTAGTATCTCAAATCGATCAAGTTTTCAGTTCAAGGGTTAAAGCTCAAGTAAGTAGGCTCCTTCAGTAGTCTTCTCACCACCCCCCTCTCATTCCCTCTTCTGACTACCCTTTCTTTCTTAATTTAGGATTTTAATTTCAGTCATTACATTATTGCTTTCCTTTTCCCCCAAGGTTCATGGCTAGTGTATGTGTTGGCTTTGCCCCTCCTAACCATATAACCATCATTTTATTGTTTTTTATTTTAATTGCCTCCTTTTCCCTAAAACCAAGTAGAGTAACCCTTGTAAGAGTGACTCTCTGGTCAAGTAAGGAAGCTCATATTATGATGCATCCCTTGGGCTAAGTAGAGAAACCTACTTGTGAGTCTCTCTCTAGCTTTATCCCCTTTCTTTTACTTTATTTTTATTTCAGTATTTTTTTTTCCTTCATTGTTTTTTAATTGCATGGGGTGTTTATTTTCAGTTATTTATTTATTTAATTTTAATTACGTGGCTTGTGTATTTAAATTCTTAGATGACGAATGGTTAGGACGTTATTTTAGATACATATGTTTAGGACGGTAGCTAGAATTAGATCACAACTATTAATCGGTTCACTTTCGCATTATTAAAAGAAGCAAAAAAATAAAGTGGCTACTCTCCCTGTGTTCGACCCGTAGCTACACTGATCGTATGCTTGCAGTTACATTTTAAAATCTAAAACAAGTTTTTTGCGCTGTTGCCGGGGAGATAGTTCCATGTTATTTTTTGCTTTCTTTTAGTAAATCGGAGTGCTTTGTTTGCTTTGTTTTGTTTTTTCTTTTCTTTTATTGAATTCTTGAGAATAGGAACTTGCAATAATAGTTGTATCGACAGAGGTCGTCATGCCTCACAGTATGATAAAGACAGGTTTCGCCCTGTAGCAGTACCTCAGGAATTGACCTGAGCAACCCTGGATCCCGGCCGGTAAGCTCCCAAAAAGCCAAAAAAAATAATCAAAAAAATAATAAAAAAAAAGTTTTGCTATCCATTCTTTTGTGCTTGTCTTAGTCTAGTTGTGGGTAGTTTTCTATTGCATGAGTATTCGGTGGGTACATAATACTAAGAATCGGTTAGAAAGAAGAGATCCAACAAGTAGTGACCCTGTACGTTTGCTCTATTTAAAACCTTTCAATATAGGAGACCAAAATCAAAACTCTTCACCTAAATCTTTGAAAGATAGGTTCTACCCTGCTAGAATAGCCCAACCTTCCTGCATAGTTCTACCACAAGCCCAGGGCAATAATTTTGAACTCAAATCTCAATACATCACTATGTTGCCCCACTTTCATGGGCTGACCTTTGAGGATGCATACCTATTTCTAAGGGAATTTGAGAGGTATGTGTTCTAATTAAGATCCAACAGCTTTCTAACGATGCTATTAAGCTTAGGTTTATCACTTTTGCATTGAAAGACCAAGCTAAGAAGTGGTTGTATGGGTTACCTACAAATTCCATAACCTCATGGGAACAGTTCATTGTTGTCTTCCTTAAGAAGTTTTTCCAACTCACAAGACCAATAAGCTTAGAAGTGATATCCTTCAGTTTAGGCCAAAGCCTAGTGAGTCATTTTCCAAACTTATGGAGAGATTCAAGGATCTACTCCAAGAATGCCCTCACCATGGCCTAGACTTATGGCATTTATGTCAGATAATTTATGAGGGTATTGATTACCCAACTAAACAAATGATAGAGTCTATGTGCCCTGAGGGATTTACATCATTTATAGATGAAGGAAATACATAGGAATTCTTACTTGACTTAGCTGATAAAACCCGTGAATGTGAATCAACCCAAGAGAGTGAAAGAATCATAGGAGGGAAAGGATATTTTGTGGATGGGATAGTAGCCAAGGAAGCCCATTTGGATAGCCTAATCAAGAGGGGCTATTGTTCCTAGAGAGTCATCATCAGTCAATTTGATTAAGATTTGTGCTTGGTGTCAGTCCCCTGGACATATCATAAAAGAATGCCCCAATACCTCTGGGGGCACTTCTAATGATAGTGTTAATGCCATATACCAGAATAATCCATATAGTAACATCTACAATCCAGGATGGAGAAATCACCCAAATTTCTCCTAGAATCAGGGCAACCAAGCAGGGCCTTCCAATTTCCATAATCAAGGTCAACCTGGACCCTAGAGGCTTCCCTTTGCACAACAATCTTTTTCCCAAAATACTTTTCCTAGGCCAAATGTAGGACCTCAGGCTAGTTTTCCTAGGGCCCCTCTCCTATCATCTTATCAGCAACCCCCTGGGTTTACCAACACTGGAGAAGCAAGTAGAATAAGTGATTTGGAAAAAAATATGACCCTCCTCATGACAAGCCATCAAAATCTTATAAGAGAACTAACCCAAGTTGTCTCAATTATGCGTGAGAGAGAGAAGGGAACCTTTCCCAATCAACTAAAGCCTAACCCTAGGCATCATCAGCCTGTTAGCTCACAAGCACCAACTAATGCACCACTGAATGTAGTACAAGGTCAGACCCAACAAGGGCCCTCCAACCAATGTAATGTTGTTTATGCCCTTAGGAGTGATAGAGAGTACCAACAGAGTGTTCCTAACTCTTTCCTATCCTTTACTCCTGTTAACTCTCCTTCAGTTGAGGACAAAAGTGTGCCTCTTGTTCCAGGTTCGTCTGATGAACCTAAAGATTGTTTTGAAATTAAAGATGATTTGGTTGAGGAAACCAAAAATGATTCTTCTGAAAAAGAGCAAATCCCTAACAGTCCTTATGTTTCTCCTTTCCCATTACCTAATTGCTTGGTAAACAAAAAGAAGATTGCTTCCATGGATAAAATTTTAGAAGTCTTCAAAAAAGTATAAGTGAACATCCCTCTTTTAGATGCCATATTCCAGATCCCCGCCTATGCAAAGGTACTGAAAGATTTGTGTACTCACAAACATATCACTAGTGTCCCAAAAAGGCGTTCTTGGCAGGTAACATTAGCTCCATAATTACTTAGCCTATAGCAGCCAAGTATAAGGATCCAAGGAGCCCTACCATAGCTTATGTCATAGACAACACCTACATTGAGTATGCCTTACTTGACCTCGGCGTAAGTGTGAATCTTTTACCTTACCATGTGTACAAGCAACTAGGATTGGGAGAATTGAAAGCCACTAGAACTACTCTTCAGTTGGCAAATAGGTTTGTTAAGATTCCTAAAAGGATGGTTGAGGATGTCTTACTAAAGGTGGGGGAATTTATTTTCCCTGTTGATTTCATTGTGTTAGATACCAAGCCCTTCTCAACCAAGGATGAGAACCCAATAATTCTAGAAAGACCATTCTTGGCTACCAGTAATGCATTAATCAATTGCTGAAATGGTTTCCTAAGGTTATCTTTTGCCAATCAAACTGTTGAGTTTAACATGTTTAGGATAGGTAAGCAACCATATATGGAAGAAGAGATCAATATGCTTGAGGATTTTCTGGATTTTTCTTATGATTTAATTACCAACTTTGATATTGATTTGATTCAGAATTCCAAGAGCGTATGGATGAGTTGGATGATGATAGTGAAAATTTCTTTTCTAATGTCTTGAGTCTTCACACACCTGTGGAGCCCTTAGGACCCCTTTCCAATTCCATTCCCAAACCTTCAATAATTGAGCCCCTCAAGCTAGATCTTAAGGAGTTGCCATCTAATTTGAGGTATGCTTTCCTAGGGCCTGACCAGACTCTTCCTATAATAATTTCTTTAAATTTGACTTCTAGTCAGGAACAGGAGTTGCTTAAAGTGTTAAAAGATAATAAGGAAGCCCTAGGTTGGACCATGGCTGATATCAAAGGTATAAGCCCTTCTGTTGTGCAACATCATATACATCGTATGGAGGATTCCAAACCATCCACAGAACCCCAAAGAAGAGTTAAGCCAGTGATGATGGAAGCCATTAAGAAAGAGATCCTAAAGTGCTTGGATCATGGAATAATTTATCTTATTTCTAACAGCCAATGGGTAAGCCCAGTTCACGTAGTGCCTAAGAAGTCTGGGCTGACTGTAGTTCCCAATGCCAATAATGAACTAATTCCAACCCGTGCCTAATCAGGGTGGAGAGTATGCATAGACTACAGGAAACTTAATGTGGCAACCTGGAAGGACCACTTTCCATTGCCATTCATTGACCAGATGTTAGAGAGGTTAGCTAGACATGAATACTATTGTTTTCTTGATGGATATTTCGACTATAACCAGATCCCAATTGCTTTAGAGGACCAACATAAGACCACTTGTACATACCCATATGAAACATTTGCTTACAGGCATATACCCTTTGGGCTTTGCAATGCCCCTGCTACGTTCCAACGATGTATGATGAGCATCTTTTCTGACATGGTCAAAAAATTCTTAGAAGTATTTATGGATGACTTTTCAATTCATGGGAATTCCTATTCTGAATGTCTTTATCACCTTTCTCTAGTTTTGAAAAGGTGCATATCTAAGAATTTGGTTTTGAATTGGGAGAAATGTCATTTTATGGTTAAATCTGGTATTGTTTTAGGCCATGTAATATCCAAGGAGGAAATTAAAGTAGATAGAGCCAAAGTGGATTTAACTGATAATTTACCACCTCCTCAATCTATTAAGGATGACCGGTCTTTTCTAGGGCATACGGGCTTTTACAGAAGGTTTATTAAGAACTTTAGTCAGTTAGCCCGACCTCTCACTTCATTACTTGCCAAAGATTAAACTTTTGAGTTTTCTAAAGAGTGCCTAGAATCCTTCAAACAACTTAAGGATTTTACCAATGCACCCATTGCTCAACCACCTGTTTGGACTGAACTTTTTGAACTGATGTGTGATGCTTCGGATTTTTCCATAGGAGCGGTTTTGGGTCAAAGGATTAGTAAGTTGCCCACTGTCATTTACTATGCTAGTAGGACCTTAAATGATGCACAACTCAAGTATACAACCACTGAAAAAGAATTTTTAGCTGTTGTGTTTGTATTAGAAAAGTTTCGGTCTTACTTAGTTGGTTCACATGTGGTGGTGTACACTGATCATTCTGCTCTTAGATACCTAGTTCAGAAGAAGGATGTCAAAGCCCGTCTGATTAGATGGGTTTTACTTTTACGAGAGTTTGATTTAGAAATCAGGGATAAGAAAGGAGTTGAAAACCTAGTTGCAGACCATTTATCCTGGCTTCCCAATTCCTTGATTGTCGATTCTCCAGTCAACGAGAACTTTCCAGATGAACAGTTATTTGCAGTCTCCAGTGAACTATGGTTTGCTGACATTGTCAACTTCTTAGTTTCAGGTGTGACTCCGGATCGCTGGTCCACCTAAGATAAGTATAGGTTTCATTCCCAAGTTAAGTACGTTTTCTAGGATGATCCTTATTTGTTTAAGACATGTCCAGATAAGATTATCTGACGATGTGTTCCTGATCATGAGAAATATTCCATTCTGTCTTTTTGCCATGATCATGCATGTGGTGGACACTTTGGACCTAAGAAGATTGCCGCAAAGGTTCTCTAATATGGATTTTATTGGCCCACTCTTTTTAGAGATGCTTTTGATTTTTGCAAGGCTTGTCCCGCCTGCCAGTCTTTTGGCCGTACCAATAAGAGGAACATAATGCCCCTCAACCCTATTTTGGTAGTTGAGATTTTTTATGTACGGGGCATCGATTTCATGGGACCATTCCCTAATTTCTTTGGGAATTTGTACATATTTTTGGCTGTTGATTACGTTTCTAAATGGATAAAGGCCATACCTTGTAAATCTAATGACCACAAAGTGGTGGTCCAATTTCTCAAAAGAACAGTTTTTCCTGTTTTAGTGCACCACGTGCAATAATTAATGATAGGGGTACTCATTTTTATAATCGGCCTTTTGAGGCCTTAATAAAAAAGTATAGGATCACTCATAAGTTATCTACCCCTTATCACCCCCAAACTAGTGGCCAAGTGGAGGTGTCTAATAGGTAGATCAAGCAAATCTTGGAGAAAATTGTTAATCCCAACCGTAAGGATTGGTCCCTTAGGCTCATTGATGCCTTATGGGCCCATCGGACTGCATTCAAGACTGACCTTGGTCAGTCTCCCTACCGTTTGGTGTATGGGAAAGCTTATCACTTACCAATTAAGTTGAAGCATAAGGCCTTAAGGCCTTTTGGGCCATCAAGAAGCTCAACTTTGATTTGTTTGATGCGGGAATTCATCGTAGGCTCCAACTATCTGAGTTAGAGGAACTTAGGAATGATGCCTATGAAAGTTCTAAGATTTACAAGGAAAAGACCAAAGCTTTCCATGATAAGCACATTCTGCACAAATCTTTTGCAATTGGTGATAAGGTCTTATTGTACAACTCTCGATTGCATCTTTTCCGTAGTAAGCTTAGATCCTGATGGGATTGTCCATAATGTATATCCCCATAGGGCTGTAGAGATTCTGAATCCAAGAACAGGGGTAATTTCGAAGGTTAATAGTCAGCGTTTGAAACCGTTCCTCGAGTTTCCTAATACTGGTAGTGAAGTGGTCATGGATCTCCATGAACCTCTTTACACTGATGACTAACTTTTAATCAGGTATGACCCCCTTGCATTGTTTTCGCTTTTAATTCTTTCTATGCATTGAGGACATTGCATGACTGATGAGCACATTTATGTGTGAAATCTAGGTAGTAAAACATGCATTTTACATATTTAGAATGGAGCTACCTTAGGTTTTACTCTCTTTTTGCAGGTTTTATATTTTTAAGGCCTTAAGGACTATCGGGCGCTATATCTTCAATTTTACACGTAAAGAGGTCCTATTTCTTTTCATGGTTACGAAGAGGATGAAATTCTGAGCAAGATGGACGTGTTCAATTAAAAGTACACATTCGTTTGGTCACCCATACAAATGATTATTCTTTTCGGGCCAGAAAAAGAATAATAGATCAGAACTGAACCGAGATGCAAAACCAGCCCGTTTGCAATTATCCCAGAGGTGCAAGGAATACTCCAAATGCCAATAAGGATTGATGGATCACATCGTTAAGTGATTAAAGATTTGTTTTTGGTAACAACTACCTAGCGTAGTGGGTGAGCTATGGTGTACAAAATTCCCTTGCTCACCAAGAGGTCTCAAGTTCGAATCTTATGGTTGTTTTTTTTAGAGAATTTTGTTGAAGATTTTCTGCTTTTCACTCACTTAAAGCACTAAGGGCATGGAGGGGATTTCCACATCAAATTAGAAGCAAGAAAAATCGTGGAAGGGTTCCTGCACAAGAAGAGAAGAAAAAAAAAGGAAAGAAAAAAAAAAGAGGAGAAATAAAGATTGTCCAAATCTTCTCTCTCCTCCACATCATCACCCACCAAAAGATTGTCCAAATCACATAAAGCAAGAAGAAAATCGTCCCTTGGAGGTGGAAAAAGAAGAAAAATAAATTAGAAAAAAAAAAGGAAAGAAAATAAGCAAACAAATTATAAGAAATTTCTCAAAGTTTATTTCTCTCTTCTCTCTCCTCCACCTTAGCACTTTTGGTCTCAAAAGATCTCACAATCAATTGTGGGTTTCTCTCTTTTAGGAAGGAGAAAATTATTATCCTACCTCCCCATTCCCTATAAATACAACTCATGTAAGAGGAGGGGAGACAATTCATTCTTCTTATAGTTTTTTTTTAGTTGCTCTCTCTCTCCCTCTCTCACTCTTTAGTTTTAGTTCTTCTCTATTTTGTTTTAATCACTTTTGTAATAGTTTTTTTTATGTTAATTAATGCAAGCACTCTTTTATTCTTATTCAGCCTTTTTATGTTTATGATTTATGCAATTGAGTTGTAATTTTTTAAGTTATAGTTTTAGGCTTAGATCTAGGTGACAAGATCACGAGCCGTGGAGCAATTTTTTTTTTCAAGTTCAAGCATTGATTCAAGTAAGTAGGCTCCTTCAGTAGTCTTCTCTCCCCCCTCTCATTCCCTCTTCTGACTACCCTTTCTTTCTTAATTTAGGATTTTTATTTTCAGTCGTTACATTATTGCTATCCTTTTCCCCCAAGGTTCATGGCTAGTGTATGTGTTAGCTTTGCCCCTCCTAGCCATAGAACAATCAATTTATTGTTTTTATTTTAATTGTCTTCCTTTCCCTAAAGCCAAGTAGAGTAACCCTTGTAAGAATGACTCTCTGGTCAAGTAAGGAAGCTCATATTATGATGCATCCCTCGGGCTAAGTAGAGAAACCTACTTGTGAGTCTCTCTCTAGCTTTATCCCCTTTCTTTTACTTTATTTTTATTTCAGCATTTTTTTCCTTTATTATTTTTTTTTTAATTGCGTGGGTTGTTTATTTTCAGTTATTTATTTATTTAATTTTAATTGCGTGGCTTTCGTCTCTAAATTCTTAGATGACGAATGGTTAGGACGTTATTTTAGATACATATGTTTAGGACGGTAATTAGAATTAGATCACAACCATTAATCAGTTTACTTTCGCATTATTAAAAGAAATAAAAAATAAAGTGGCTGCTCTCCCTGTGTTCGACCCGTAGCTACATTGATTCGTACGCTTGCGGTTATATTTTAAATCTCAAACAATGACTTAAGTGTGGGGGAGGGAAACTAGTTTTTTTCTTTTTCCACTTTTGTTTGTTTTTCTTTTTCTCTTTGAGCTTGCTACGGATGAAGTCCTACTTTGGCTTTTGGCTAATGATCATACCATTCGGTTGCTTGATGTATGAAAATAAAAGTTTTGATTAAGGTACCCATTTTGAACGTATAAAAACCCTGTTGAGAAGAAAGAAACAAGCTTGTGTCTTGAGATGGGACTTTCTTTTGAAAAATAAGAGACCCCTATTTTATAGTGTTGGACCATATGTAAGTCTGTGGGATCCTTGTACTTTTGATTTGGAGTTGAGACCTTTTTAATTTTACATGAGTTGACAAATGCATAATTTTAAATGAAGTCTGAAATGTGGTATAAAGAAGAATAAGAGTTGATTCCCTTGGAACTAGACAGGGCATTGCGCCTCAGGAAGCGTGGTGGCTTGATCGAAATTCCTAGAGAGAACTTCTGAAAGAACTCTATCATCATTGTCTTTGTGGGTATATACAAAAAGCGAAGCTACATAGTAATTTGGGTGTCTGGTGTTTGCTCCATCATGTCATTCAGGTCAAAATTAGTGGAGTAGAATAAAGTTTATTAAGCGAAAAAATGAGAAAAAAAATGTGCAAATGTCATTAATACTTAGTAACATGTTTGGTCAAAAATACTCCAACGCCTTAGTCATTGGTTCTCTATTTCTTCACAGGTGGTTTTACCATAAGATAAGGATGTTTTGGAAGAGACAAGGTGAGTTCCAAATCAAGAAATATGCTAGTGCCTGGAATTGATAAAGGGTAATAAAAGTTCAAGTGTGGGGGTCCCTTGTAAGAGGAATTATCTTTGCTCCGGATCAGTATGGCCCTTATCTTTAGCCAAGGTTGGGATTTGTTTATTCTGAATTTTGGGTGTATATTTACTGCAAACACCCACGAGACACAACTCGTCCACTAGGGGTGACCTAGGCGTTTAAAGGCTTGTTGCACATACTAAGTGCAATCATGATTCCTACGAAAGTGAGTTAGGATTTTTGTTTTTATTCTTTTTCTTTTTGTTTTGCTCGAAGACCAGCAAAGTCTAAGTGTGGGGGAATTCTGATGAGCACATTTATGTGTGAAATCTAGAATAGTAAAATATGCATTTTACATATTTTGAATGGAGCTACCTTGGGTTTTACTCTCTTTTTGCAAGTTTTATATTTTCAAAGCCTTAAGGACTATCGGGCGCTATATCTCCAATTTTACACATAAAGAGATTCTATTTCTTTTCATGGTTATGAAGAGGATGAAATTTTAAGCAAGATGGATGTGTTCAATTAAAAGTACACATTCGTTTGGTCAACTGTACAAGTGATTATTCTTTTCGGGCCAGAAAAAGAATGATAGATCAGAACTTAACCGAAATGCAGAACCAACCCGTCTGCAGTTGTCCCAAGGGTATAAGGAAGATTCCAAATGCCAATAATGATCGATTGACCACACCCTTAAGTGATTGGAGATTCGTTTTTGGTAACAACTACCTAGTGTAGTTAGTGAGTTGTGCTGTGCAAAATCCCTTGCTTATTAAGAGGTCTCAAGTTCGAACTTCTTAGCTGCCATTTTGTTGAGGTTTTTTTTTAGAAGATTCTCTCTCTCCTACTCATCAGTTAAAGGAGGATGGCCAAGATGGTTGTACACAAGTTTGAAGAAGAGAGAAAATAAAGAGAGAAAAAATAGGAAAGAAAACAAAAAAAAAAGACAAAGGCATGGATGGAATTTTCCATTAAAATAGAATATTGTCCAAATCCAAGCAAGAAAAATCGGCCAAGGGGGGTTTCTTGCGCAAGAAGAGAGAAAAATAGAAAAAGGGAGAAAAAATTGGGAAAAAAAAAGGCAAGACAAATTGTGGGAGATCTCTCTCCACACGTTTTCTCTCTTCTCTCTCCACCTCATCAACAAGATAAAAAAAAAAATTTTTTAGAAGCTAAAATCGTTAGCTTCCCTCCACCATTCTCTATATAATAGAATTAACATAAGGGGAGGAGGCACTTCATTCTTCTTCTAGGGTTTTTTTTTTTTTGTTGCTCTATCTCTTTCTCTAGTTTTCTCTTTCTCTAGCTCTAGTTCTAGGTTTATGCTTTAAACACTTTTGTAAGTTCTTTTTATTCAATTAATGCAAGCACTTTTGTTTTTTATTCAGTCTTTTATTTTTATTATTTAAGAAATTGAAATTGTAATTTTCAAGTTTTAGTTCAAGGCTTAGTTCTAGGTGACAAGAACAAGCAATGGATCATGTCTTTCAAGTTCAATTTTTTTTCTTCAAATTTGTTTTCTCTAGTACTAGAAATTTTAAATTTGGTTTATTCCAGATCTGGTTTTTAATACTAGTCGTATCTCAAATCGATCAAGTTTTCAGTTCAAGTAAGTATGCTCCTTCAGTGGTCTTCTCACCCCCCTCTCATTCCCTCTTCTGACTACCCTTTCTTTCTTAATTTAGGATTTTAATTTCAGTCATTACATTATTGCTTTCCCTTTCCCCCAAGGTTCATGGTTAGTGTATGTGTTAGCTTTGCCCCTCCGAGCCATAGAACCATCATTTTATTGTTTTTTATTTTAATTGTCTCCCTTTCCCTAAAGCCAAGTAGAGTAACCCTTGTAAGAGTGACTCTCTGATCAAGTAGGGAAGCTCATATTATGATGCATCCCTCTAGCTAAGTAGAGAAACCTACTTGTGAGTCTCTCTCTAGCTTTATCCCCTTTTTTTACTTTATTTTTATTTCAGCATTTTTTTCCTTCATTGTTTTTCAATTGCGTGGGGTGTTTATTTTTAGTTATTTATTTATTTAATTTTAATTACATGGCTTGCGTATTTAAATTCTTAGATGACGAATGGTTAGGACGTTATTTTAGATACATATGTTTAGGACGGTAGTTAGAATTAGATCGCAACCATTAATCGGTTCACTTTTGCATTATTAAAATAAGCAAAAAAATAAAGTGGCTGCTCTCCCTGTGTTCGACCCGTAGCTACACTGATCCGTACGCTTGCGGTTACATTTTAAAATCTCAAACAATGGGCCTCTCTTTACATGGGCCACTCGAGTCATTATCCAATTGATGCAACAACTTCGTCCCAATCAGCCTGCTGTTAGAATATGTGTATTAGGGGTATATTAGGAACTGTCTTATGTTAAGTTATCCTTATATGTAATTTCGCTTATTTTCCTTATTTCTCTTTCACTCCCTAAGGGAGAAATATGTAATTCCCTAAACTAATATTTGAATCTAATATGGGTGAGATGAGCAAGTGCTCATTAACGATTTTGCTCCCGTCGTATCTTCTCTCTCTCATCTTCTCCCCTTCTTCTTCCTTCCTCTCTTCCATCTTCTTCCCTTATCCCTAACCTTGGTACTTCTTATTTCTAACTTGGTATCAAAGGTGTACAAAGGTTTGAGAGTCGACTAATCTTTTCTTGTTCCATTCTTTAGGTCTCTCTTGGAACCCTAAAAGAAAGAGGGGTCCATTAGAGGTTATACTATGTAAAAAAGTGTACAAGAAAGCCTAATGAAGTTGTGAAAACAAGTTAAAGACACTTAGAGGGAGGTTTGAAGGCTACAAACATAGATTAGAGCTCACACAGAGAGGAGACGCCCATCACAGCATTACCACCCTTGCTTGGTTCGATCTCTTTTTTCTCTCTCATCCATACTAGGTTGGGAGAGTGGAATAGCTCAAAAGAATCACCCAGGGGTCTATATTTGACTCCCCAAGCCTAGGTCCCTGATTTTGTGTGCTGTTGGAGTTCTACTCCATTTTCTATTTGCTGTTAGGTATCGCCAGGTTCTGTTTTTTTCAGGTTATATGGTCTGAAATGGATGGTAGATTATGTTTTGGCTGTGTTTGCTAGATGTTCTCTATCCTATGATGCTTGTATGTGGTTGTTGGATGAAGCTCCATAGTTGAAGTGGTTTTTTATTGGCTTTGCCTCAAGTCTCTATGGTTTACTAGCTTACTATTTTTTTGAGTTTTAAGAAGAAGGCTTTTTGGGGGCTAGTGTTCCCCCTTGCTTTGGATTCCCCATTGGAGTGTTGTTTAGGGGCATCCTTATATTATGTCTGATCTCATGGAACCTTTGGAAGCTACATCAGGTGGGTAGAGTAGTACCAACCCCAGTTCGATTGTCTTTGACAATCCTAACAGCTAGATTTCCCTTGTGAAGTTGAATTGTACTAACTACTTGGATTGATCACATTCTATGAAGCTATCCCTGCAGAGTAGAGGAAAGCTATGATATATTACTGGCGCTATCAAGGCTCCCGCTGTCCCAAACCCCGGGTACCAGAAATGGTAAACTACAAACTCCACTGTCATGACTTGGCTACTTTTCTCCATGAAACCTGAGATAGGTAGGAGTTTATACGGAAGGAAACAGCCAAGGATATTTGGGATAGTGTCACTAGGATCTATGACAGGGTAGGTGACTGTGAAGGTCTACCAGCTTCTTCAGTAAGCACTCTCCATGAAGCAGGGGACTAAATCCATTTCTGACTACTATAACACTGTTATAAGACTCTGGGAGGAGTATAACCATTATCGAGATCTTCATGTGACCAATCCTAATGATGAAGCCAAGGTCTATAGATCACTTGAAAAAGAGTGTGTTCTGATACTTCTAGGTGGGCTGAATTCAGAATATGAGCAGATCCGGATACAGATTTTGGGCCGGTCACCCCTACCTACACTTGATGAGGTGTGTAGCTACCTCTCAGAGGAAATATGTTCTGGATTTGCTGACAGAGACTGGAATGTTAGGGTCCAAGCCTTTGGATACTCCTATGGAACCAAATGTGAAGCTTACAATTGAAAGTGGTTACCTGTTAGATGATCCTGAGAAGTATCGGAGATTGGTGGGAAAGCTTAATTAATTAACAGTGACCAGGCGTGATATTGTTTTTCCGGTCAGTGTTGTGAGTGGGTTTCTTTTGCCTCCACGAACATCTCATTGGGATGTTATTCATATTCTACGATATCTCAAGAACGCTCCAGGCCGTGGTTTTCTTTACACTGATCATGGACATGGTCACATTAAGGGTTTCTGTGATGCTGATTAGGCTGGATCTCCTGTTGATAGGCGATCAACTACTGGGTATTGTACGTTTGTTGATGGTAATCTTGTGTCTTGGAAGAGCAAGAAGTACGCCGTTGTGGCTAGGTTTAGCGCAAAGTCTACATATCGTGCCATGACTAATGTCACTTGTGAGTTGATGTGGGTAAAGCAGTTGTTGATAATACTTGGGTTTGAATTCACTGCGTCTATGCAGTTGTGGAAAGCTGCAATCCATATTGCGTCTAATCCAGTGTTCTATGAGGACAAAACATATTGAGGTTGATTGTCACTTTGTTCGAGATAAGCTACAACAAGGAGTTATTTCTACGAGCCATATTCGCACAGGAAAACAACTAGCCAATGTTTTCACTAAGTCTTTGGGGAGTGGTAGAGTGGACTATATTTATAACAAGCTGGGCATGATCAACATCTATGCTCTAGCTTGATGGGGAGTGTTAAAACTCAGAAGACCATCGTGAAAAGGGGAGGAGTCCTGCACAAGCCGTAGGGTCCTCCCTTGATGTTTTCCTAGTACAACTAGGACTGATGTCTAAATTAAAAGCTAGTAAGCCTATGTTACTTTTCTATTATGTTTTGGAGTCCTATCCTAGTAGGACTTATATCTTACTTGTAATATGACTTATAATAGCTGATTTGAGCTCTATATAAAGAATAGAAGTGGGCAGCCCTAATCTAACAATTGAAACTCCCTTGCACAAATCACAGCACTCTCTCTCTCTCTCTCTCTCTCTCTCTCTCTCTCTCTCTCTCTCTCTCTCTCTCTTTTACAATACATATATCTTATATCATGAAAAATCAATATTAAGTCACGTCAAATCATCAAAAATCAACATTAAGTCATTGAACATCAACATTTAGAGAAATGTTCTTGTTCTCTAATAAGTTTGAATGGTCAAATGATTTTATTTTTACATGAGACTTTTCTATTAGATAGAGCACAAAATTAGCTTTTCAACAAATCCAAAATTGCTTATATCCAAGTTGTATTGACAAATTTATGTTCCAATCAAACTTATTTTAAGGTACAAGAATGCTCTTAAAAATTGCCTGAATGAAAATAAAGTTATGGACATTAGATTATTTTACCGCACTTTTGGTTTTTAGAAATAATTTACCATAATAAGATTTATGGAATTTTCAGATTTGGGGAAAAAAAAACCCAGCATTTGGAAGTTGAAAATCATGCATGGTCATCCCCTCCCCGTCCTTTCTTTCTCTCGGTCCCACCTAGCTGAAAAAGCACACACTTGTGCGGAGTAAAGCTGATCGTAGACCACCGTTGCTTGCTTGGCTCAGCCAAAAAGCCGGGGGCACTCAAGCAAATGATGCAAACTGCGCATAATTGGTTGAAGATCATGAGGTGGTTTGAAAAAGAACTCTTTTTCAGATTTTTTTCTAATTGTTTGTTGGTTCCATCAATAAAATAAAAAGATCGGGCCCCTACAACCAAAAATCCAGTTTTTGTTCTTGAACTGGCGGTTGATTTTTATCCTTTTGGAATTTATTTTAAAATTATTTTTATTGGATTCAAATAAGAGGTGTTTGTTAAATGATATTTGGCATAAATAAGTGCCAAACCTGCTTCAGTACCATTTCAAGATGTCTTGCAATAAAGTGACAGTCATCTAGACCCGAAGAGAACCACCTAGATGCCTAGGCGACGCCTTGACAACTATGATGATAGCAACCCTGAGGATTTCTCTCTGGTAGAGCCAATGGTTCCTAGTAAGTTTCCTTTGTTTTTTAAATCCATGGAATTCTATGTACATTTTATTTGTAAAGACAGAGCAGATAAACCTTCTAATATTTGGGGGCTTTGGAAGAACTCTGTTCAAAAGGCTGTAGCTGTCATGTGTTTGGAGCAGCATTTATCCGTTTGATTTGAGCTTGAGGGAAAAAATATTATGGTTTCCACGGTTCATGCAAGCTGCTTTAAAATTCATTGAAGACCGTTCAAAGAGAACATGGTTCATTTGAGTGAGAAGCTGCAGCCATGGATCAACGACAAAAATATGAACCGTATTTAAAATTCATGGAAGACAGTTAGGGGTTCAGGAAACCTGATTTAAGGTTTCCACTTCAAAGCTTTCTTGGACTCTTAACTCTTAGAGGATTTCTCACTGTTATAGGGAGGTCAATATGATGGCATACATTTTAGACAATCAGCGTGCTCAGTATAGAGCTTCTTCAACCTGGGAGTCCCCTCCATATTTCTCTCTTCATGAGATTGAGTGGGACACTGGACAGACCTCGGTATTGGTTTTATTGAGCCCCATGAGGGTTTCTCTTTGTTTGGTTCTCACTCTGCTGATGGCAATGCCGAACGTGGAAGTGTGAATCGATTTTTATTTAGTGTATTGTGCCATCCAGGAATGCCTAGACATATCCTGTATTCTATTTTCTGTTATAAATTGCTGACCATTAAAAAAATAAATAAAAAAAAAAACTGGCTATAGCACTATTGATGCGATCTGGGGGATTTCCTTGTGTAGCATAGATTAGTGAACACTGTTTCTGAAGGAACAGTGTAAAATATATCCCCTTGATAACTTCTAAAATTTTGATGACAAACAAATTTTGAGTAGACCAAGAAGAATAGCCATAACGTAATAACACAATCATTTGGTTGATTAGAACTAGGCATAGATTGAAATAAAATCACAGAAGAAAACAATGATCGGAGATTTTCTGTTGTATCTTTTAGAAAAACATTGCTGTAATAGACATATTAGCAAGCCAATACCTTGTAAATGCATTGTGAAGCAACATACCCTATCACAAGTAGAAAAGTAAGCATGACTACAAACTTGAATATTAATACTGCCAAATTATGCATTAAAGATGCAGTTACCTGTGCCCGCAACTTAGCAATTTCTTGGATGATGCTGTCATCTGTATGCTTTGGACCATCAGCAATGATTTCAGGTGATGTTACAAGTGTTGACGAGGGTGTTGCAGAATGAGGTGAAATAGGCTTTCCGGATATGGGAGATGTTGCCCGGGAAGCCACTCTTGAACCAGGAACAGATGCAGAAGACATTTTTATTGATGACCCAAACAAGGAGGTCGACGTTTTGGACACAAAAAAGCTCCCTGATTGAGAACTTCCATTCAAAGTGGGTGAGAAACGGCTATTATTCATTTCCAATTTCTTGTTGCGCTTGGACTGTTTGACTTCAGCCTGCTTGAAAGAGTCAACTGAGGAGAGCCTCATGGGTTGACCACGTAACCTAGAATCAGAAGTCTCTTTTGCTACCATCTCACTGGAGCTATTCTGTAAAACTCCACTGTGGGTTGATCCGGTTTCCACCACCTTCTTGAGTTTAAGAAAACAATCATCGCATACACGGTAGGGCTTGTTCATATTTGGAGCCAATGAAGCTTTTAATGACTTCCTACTAGTGCACACTTTGCAAAACACTAGCCCACAGTTATAACAATTATGGCGTTTTCTCCTGAACCCAAATTGATTGCGACAACCAGAGCATAATGAGTTATCAGCATTAGACACCCATTTATGAAGACAGATGACAGCTGTGAAATTTGAACCACATGCTACACGCTTAACTTGTTTATCTTTCAAAGCTTCAACAAGCGTAGGCTTATGTCTGTCATCATTGTCTCCATGTCCTAGTCGGCCATTTGCCCCCTTTCCCCAAGTGTAAACTTCAGGTTTAGAGGTCAAAATAGCAACATGATAAGAACCACAAGTTATTTGCTCTACAAAACAGTTGCCAACCTTGCCATCGATGCAAGCGGGAAGCTTTCCATCAGCCTCGGGATTCCCCAACTGTCCATAAATGGTACTTCCCATTGTATATACTCGTCCCAAGGATGTAAGAGCAACTGTAATGTCATGTCCACAGGCTACTTGAGAAAAACTTTCTTCAGCCAAAGCAGCAACACGTCCTGGAACTAGCCTTGGTTCATAATCACCATGCCCAAGTCGGCCTTTATCCCCATCTCCCCAGGTAAAGAGCTTTCCAGAAAAGGAGTTATCATAACCAGATGACTCGTCCATGACTTCCACAACCACAGCAGTGTGCCAAACACCACAAGCTACCCCCATTGTCCGTAGTCCTCTTAGAGTCTCAACTTCTCTGGGAATGCTAACGCTACTATGATCTCCATGGCCCAAGGCACCAAAAGTTCCATCCCCAAATGTAAAAAGTTGTCCTGAAGATGTTACAGCTGCAGTATGCCAAGCTCCACAAGAGACAGATGAAACATGTCTCCCTTCCATTTGACCACTTACTTTTTTAGGGATCCAGTGACTTGCCTCACTCCCATGCCCAAGAAGACCAGAATTGTGACTACCATCACCCCACGAATAGAGATCTCCAGATAAGGTAACAGCACAAGTGTGATACTCCCCACATGTGACTACTTCAATGTTCATGCCACTGAGAGTATCAATGAGCTTTGGCAGGGAAACATCAGCTTCTACTCCATGCCCAAGCCTGCCTCCTGACTCCTCTCCCCAGCTAAAGATTTCCCCTTGTTTAGTGACTAAAACAGCATGCCTCCCACCACAAGCAATATTATGGACATCAAGTACCATTGATGATTCTAGTGCCTTTGGGAAAAGCGCATCCACCTTGGTGGCAGATGAACTTCCAACCCTTTGAGTACCACCACCAAGGATCCCATCCTCAATGCCTTCTCCCCAGATGAAAACATCACTTAAAGCATCAAAATCTTCATGACCAGATCCCTGGCTCGATGAGCTAACTGCACTTGATGAACTAATTCTGACATTATCTGCTGTAGAACCTCGACCATTAGAATTATCAGCGCCAGATGAAAAGGAGGTGAAAGAATTGGCAACTGACTCTGAAAGGGTGGGAACCTTGGCACCGGCAGTATATGATATTACATCGGAGAATGCCTTTCCTAAACCAATTTGTGGAAGGCTCTCACAGGGAAACAGAATTTGTTGGGTGTCTCCAGGATCCTGTGAGAAGTTTTTAAAAGAAAATTGCCAGGGAATGTAACTAAGAAAATCATAGAAATAATAGATCACTACAATTTCATAAAATTTACAGTTTGAAGACCTTATAGAATAAATCATTTCTTCGAGTATGGGAGTTTGGACTATCAGCTGAAATTCTTTCGCTCCTTGGTTCAGGTTTCCATTTGCGGTAGCTACCACGTGCAATCAATGCCTTAAGGCCAACAAACCAGACTTCAGCTTCATCCTTATCCTTACATATCTGCCATAGGATAATGATGTAAAACAGAACAGTAAGGGGTATAGGACAGAATCAGACCTTAATCCGTAAATTTACGAAGGTACACGCTTACAGGAGACCACTTGACTGCCTTTGGGGGGGGGGGGGGGAGGGGGAGGAGGCACCATTCCTTGTGATCCCAAGCAGATAATTTGTGCAAGAAACAGAAACTCACCAAATCCAAGGATCTATCACTGTATATTAGGGAAAAAGATTGGTATTCCTTATCAGGCCGTGGATATCGCTTAAATATTGCCTGAAATCATACCCATAAACACATCTCAAGTTTCCAAATAAAGCAAACAGTAAGATAATGAAATTAAAAATATATATATATATATAGAGAGAGAGAGAGAGAGAGAGAGAGAGAGATCAATTGACAGGATTCTAGAAAGTTTATTCAAGCTGAACCTTATGGGCATCAACTATCAACTATCAGAACCTTAAGTAATACTAGGAAAGAGGAAAGGGGAAAGAAACAAATAAGAAGAAAAAACCAATGCTCGATTCGGTGGTAATTTTCACCAACAAAGCCAATTATTACAAGGTGAGCAACCCTCCAGCCCCCCACCCAAACCATAACAACAAAGCAATTCATTTCTATTTCAATAAAGGGGGCTAATGACAATCATTAGTATACTGAGAACTGCATGGATTGTTTAGTTACCGGGGAAAAGTATACACTACTCTTACATCCCAAGTGATTGTTTCATGAACTTACAGTACGCTGCCCAGGTATAATCCTCGATACATGACTTAGCACAAGCTGTTTCTCCTTTTTGCCAGAATACCATATCAGTAGAGACTCATCCTGAAAAGTGAGCACATCAACTTAAGGTGATGGAAGAGAGAAATTTGACATATTTATTCAAAAAGAAACAGAAGATAAATTTGAGGCCTAGGGTCAGAGGATTGAGGACATGATCTTTTTTACCTGCCTAAGATGGCTCAAGCCATCACAAGGCCAGAGCAGTCATGATCAGGAGTCAGGACTCTCGCTCACAGTGATTTTAGTTCACTTGTTCATTCATGATCAAAAGCAAATTACAAGAGCTATTTAGTGAACTTTTTTCTTGTACTTCAATCTCTTTATGCTCTTTTATCTTGCAAAGCCAAAAAACATATTTCCAGAACTGACTAAATCCTTGATTAGAAATCACTTTTGATTAATGTTGATCATATAGATTATTTGTGTTTAACGCAGTAAACTAGCACTGATAATTCAATTTCAGGTAGAACAACTCAACCCTTTTCCCAACTAAATGGGTCATACTTTAGTCAAGACCTAACCTATGCATGTCTTCCTCAATACTTCTCCTATAACAGCTCTAATATGGTCATTTCTTACTTTATTCTTCCTAGTTTAGCTGCACATCCATCTCAACATCCTCATCTCTACTACACTTAGCTTATCCATATTACGCTTCTTAATTGTCTAACATTTTGCTCCATACATTCTAGTCAGTCTTACAACTGTCCTATAAAACTTTCCTTTAAGTTTTATAGGAATACGTTGGTCACACAACACTTTCGATGCACCTCTCTACTTCATCCATGCTACTTTCATTCTCTGAGAAACATCATCCTTTATATCACCTTCTTTATTTATGGTTGACCACTTGACCCCAGTTATCTAAAATAATCATTTTACGGTATCTCTCTCTCCTCAAGTTTCACCATATCATCATCCGTCTCAGTGTAACTAAAGTTACACAACATATAATCCATCTTCATTCGACTTATCTTAAAACCTTTTGATTTCCAGGGTTGATATCAATAACTCCAGCTTAGCGTTAATCCCTGCTATTGTCTCATCCACCAAAATAGTACCATCAGCAAAAAGCATACGACATGGAAACCTTATCTTGAATGTTCCTGGTTAAATCATACATGATAAGCACAAACAAATAAGGGTTGTAATTGGGAAACCACTATCTTGACCTCCCACGGTTCTCACACTAGTCACCACGCCCTCATACATATCTTAATTATATCCACATATTTACACGACACAATTCTCTTCTCTAGTATATGCCAGATTAACTCTCTAGAGACTATATCATAGGATTTTTCTAGATAAATAAAGACCATATGGAAATCCTTCTTGCAGACTCTAAATCTTTCCAAGAGTATTGTTGAAAATAAAAAGAAGGGAAGGGAAATCCCCATAAGTGGAGAGCACAGTTGAGATGGGCCACAAATTTAGCATATGGCCCATCCATGGCATTCCTCATCTATCCAACAGTCAATGACAAAAATATCAATCCAATGGCAGTGATGGCTGTGTTCGCTGGATTCACTTCTGGCCGTATATGTGCCAGAAATCTCTTTTCTTCAGTTCCCCACATTTCAGTTTTAATTTTGGGAGTTTCAGTGGGGAAATGAAAGTTTTTGGAAGGAATGCTCTTAAAATTGAGTCCCCCCCCCCCCCAATTGAAAGAGTTTTTTAGTAAGCTCGGAAAAGAGATGTGCTCAAGTCATGTCACAGGACCTGTAAAATGGGTCTGCAGCACCCATAGTTTGCCTATTGTTTCACATTCCAAAGAATTAAGCACAATCAAGAACAGATCAGATCTCAAGGATTGCCTGGACCAAAAGTCAGCATGATCAAACTATTTTCAATCATCTGATGAGTACATTTTTGAAGTGGTTGCATTTAAATTTCCCCAATATATTTGGGGAATTAAAATTTTCTTAGTATAAAAAAAAAAAAAATTACTGTTAAATTAGATTGGTTATTGACCAAGGGGATATCCAGGCTGGGCCCCATCTCTTCTTTGTGTGGGAAAAATTTCCATCAAAAGGTGCCATTGGCTATTCCACAAGACCAAAAAGCATACCTTGAATCATTTCTAGATGTGGCAACTATTTTAAATAAGGGGAAATTACACTACCCACCCCTGTACTTTACCTGAATAGCACTCACCTCCCTTGTAGTTTGAAACCTATCAGAACCCTCCCTGAGATTCCTAGATTCTAACTACCGTCCCCACATCATGAGTTGCCACTGTTAAGTGATGACCTCAGACTAACACTAATATTCTAATACCCATATTGCCCTTCTATTTTATGATTCAAAAACACCCTCCCCTTATGTTTTTGTGAAGCAGGTGACTCATCCATCTTCTTCACCCAATGTGCTGCCACTCTTAAACCTCCTCTGAAACACTCTGTGTTGAAGAGCTCTAAGCATTGAATCTCACTGCGAACACTCACCGTTGAAGATCACTTATCCATATACCTCACTGAAGCTCGCCGTCCGATAAAGCTCCGTCCATTGAAGCTCTCTGCTTTGCTCTGTTGCATTGAACATCTCTGTACAAGGTTGAATCCGACCATCAACGAAGGTTTGATGATTGATCTCCTCATTGTCGTGACTCTGTGAAGTGGTGCACCAAACAAAACTGAGGGTAGGGTAAGGTAAGGTACTCCCTTTGATTTCATTGAAACACATTTATTTTGTTTCCCCTTTTTTGGAATGAGTTCTATAAATGCTAGGTCTATTACCCTTGTTGTTGTATTCTCATCCCTATTTGTTAATTGTCAAGCTGAAATAGTCCAAATAGATGAGAATCCTTATGATCAAATTCCCCACTTAATTCCTCTCCACAACATCTCATATGTAATACCCATTAGTTGTTTGATGAAATGCTAACAAGGAATGTGAGCATTCTAAAATTAAGAATGCATTTAAGCAGAATATGTATATAAAGTCTAACATATGGAACCCATCACTCATTCTCTCAGAGTATCATACCTGGTTTAGGGAGTTACAAGAACTTACATCCACAATTTCTTCTTCTGTTTGTGCAACTATGGATAACATTATTCTTCCTTCTCACAATTTTTTAAAGGAATCCTCGTGTTCTAATTACTAATGGAAGATTTTAATTAGTATCTGGGTGGATTGGATCCTTGTTGGTCCTCTTAAGCATCACTCCCTTTGGACTGCAGCTTCTACCTCGGATCCATCCTGGATCTGGAGGAAGATTCTTGAGCACAGACCCATTGCCATGAATGCCATTTCTTACTCTATAGGAAATGGTCATTCCACCTCCCTTTGGAAGAACCCTGGCACCCTTCAGGCATTTAGTAATCTACTCTTCGGGTCTTCCTGCTAATGTCAAAGTTTCCTTTATCCTCTCTCCCATGGGATGGTCTCCCCCATCCTCCTCCCCCCCTCTATCTGATCTTTGGTTTTCCCTTCCCCCTATCCCCCTGGTCATCGAGGAAGGGAGGATAAATGTATTTGGATCCCCTCCCCTCCCCTAATGGGATCTTCTCCTCGACCTCAGCTTGGACCCATATTCGTACTCCCTCCCCTCCGGTTCCGTGGCACAAACTGGTTTAGTTCAAAGGTCACATTCTCAGACACATCTTCACCTTATGGAGATGTATGTCCAATTGCCTTCCCACCCAATCCTTCCTCATTCACCGTTTCATCCCTATCAACCCCTCTTGTTGTCTCTGCCATTTGGGTATGGAAGATATCCCTCATCTCTTCTTCTCTTGCCCTTTCTCCTCCCTGATTTGGAAGAAAGTCCTATCCAATTGTTGGCCTTCCCTCAGGACTATTCTCCCCCTTGATCAAGAATGGGTGTGGGTGAGTATGGCATTCTCAGGTCCCTATATTTGTGATACGATTGGAAAATTGGCTTTCTGTGCTACTATCAACCATTTTTGGATGGAACGTAACATCCGTAGATGGACCTCCAAATCCCGATCTCAGGACCAGATTTGGAAAGCTATCTACTTTGATGTTACTTCTAAGGCCCAAGCCCTTCTCCACCGTCAACCCAGGCCAATCCCTATCTCCCCAAAAAATTCCCTCATCATTAGCTCATGGAATCTTCAGGCTAATCTCTTTCAGCCTCCTTGAAGGCGTTAGTCGTTGGTGTTCCTCCCCTGTTGGTCGGGTTTGCCTTTTCATTAGCTTGATTTGTATTTTGGTTCGTTATTGTTTTTGGTTCTCTTTGGGCTGGCTTCTCCTTGTTGGCTTAAGCCTTCCCTCCCCCCCCCCCTTTCCTCTTGTATTTTCTTTCTCCTTGGTAATGAATTATTTATTCACCCAAAAAAAAAAGGGAAGATTTTTCAAGGCAACATTAATCAGAAGGTTGATCTGCCTCTTGGTTAATACAGACTCACACCTCTTTTATGTGAGAATAGGGTCTAAGGAAGTGCAGTGATGCAGTAGAAGCTGAACTGAAGGGGATTTCTCTATCTCTTCAGATGGCACACTCAGGCTTTGTTTAATAGCTTGGATGACTGTATAATGCTTAAAGTTAGTAGATTTTAGGTCCTAATGGCACATATGGTGTCAAAGTCAATCGATCTCAGTCGAACAATTATGTATTGTCATTGACTCTGTTCTCCTTCACACACACACACACACAAAGTGAGGTTATCAAATAGTCTTTTCCCCTAATTATTTTTAATCTGTACCATCTTCATTTGGATTGCTGAAGGAATATTATGACAGTCCAAAATATATGCGACAATAGAGGAATTACTCTAACTAAAATACCAAGGTCAATATATTGGTGGGAATCTGATGTGAAGTTATTAAAATAGTCTAATGGCTAGAAGGTTTATTCACTTACATATGATTCCAGGTTTATTCACCCATAATTACCTTTAAATCCAGAAATTTTTATTCTGTAAAAGGAAGTTTTGAATAGATCTCCCTCCAGTGATTTTGCTCATCATACACAGAGAATTAATTCAGTATAACTTGGTTCCGCCACCATGTAGAGCTTATTTGATTTTCTGTTCTGGCATTTCATCAGACGAGTGAAAGAGAGAGAAGAGAGAGATTATTACCTAATTCTGGCAAAAGAAACATCGCTCACTCAGCTCGCTGCTGTCAGCTTGCCACTGCCTCAGTGGCTAAAGAACAAGAATGCCGACGAGTTGCAGAGGCTAGGTTTAAAGGTTCTAGCATAAATTCGATTTAAGAGGCTATGGTTGGGGTTTTAGAGATTATGAGGTTAAGTTTGTCATTTTAAGAGGCTAGGTTTTGGTTTAGAGATGATAGAGGGTAATTTGTATTTTTAGTTGCATATCTAACACTGTTAAGGAATAATGGGACAGTAGTTAGAATCTAGGACCTCAGGGGAGGGTTCTGATAGGTTTCAAACTACAGGGGAGGGAAGTGTAATTAACCACTTTATGTGATATACTTTTATACATTTACTCTGATGTGTATTCCTGCATGTGGTGTGAGATGCAAGAAGGGAAGGTGTGATCCCATCGTCACCTACAAGGCTAGAACTGGTCATATCTGTCTCAATTATTTTTCGTATCAGCAGGTTATTGTTCCCAATCAGCTCACAACAGGTCAGCCTTTCCATACACTATATCTTAGCCCATTTCTCACACCAGAATATATGCTTATCATTCCAAACCAACATTGCTTGCCTACATCAACTTCTTAGAAATCTAAGCAAGATGTTCTGTCATAAGTTTTGCGATATTTTGGTGATCGGACATCAAACTCCTGCTGCTATTCAAGGGTTGTTACTTTATAGAATATGAAAATATTTAACCTGACAGTTTAGATTCCAACCAGAAAAATCTATCATTTCATTGGAGTTGAAATTCTGAAATTTTGGGTAGAGGCTGCAATCCCTACGGGCATGGGAATAGGATCTGGGAGATAAAAGCATCTAGTTCCCATGATGCCCATACTGTCACTTGATTCAACCCAAAAATACGACAAATTCCTTGCAGTTTGGATTCTAAATATCCAAACATAGTTGTAGTCATTTAGATTGATTCACCGGCCTACAGTATCGCAGGAGAAAGAAGAACCAGAACCAGCAGTCCTAAACTGGTTTTCAATTTGGTCCAGCCAGCCAAGCCAATTGAACCAACCTGGACCAGCTTCTAGAAGACTTGTTCTTTTAGCTATCGATCCCAAGTTTTGACCTTGATTATATCTCATTGTGAGACCTAGTCAGAAAGCAAACAAGCTCCCATTGATTCAGCATTCTAGAAGAAGTTTATTCCCTTTTTTAGTATGTTCTCTTACTATCCAAGTATTTAATTTTCAGTCTAGGAAGCTTATTTGTCTTGAAGTTATCCTTTTTGTTTTTCTTCTTGGCCAAGTAAGAAAAAGTTTCCTTTTTCTTATAGTTTCCAATTTCTATAACTTCCCTATTTTGACACTTAAGCCTCAATTACATAAAGCCATCGAATTGTAACTCTTTCACTAGCTGATTAATGAAATTTTGAGAAATTGCTTGCAAGCTTGAGTCTGAGAAAGACTGGTTCAACAGCTGGGATAGCTGTGGGTGAGAGGACCAAGGCTGAGAGAGCCAATCCCACCCACGTCTACCTCCATCGAATTCCCTATACTTGTGTCTTCTTCTTTTATTATTTCTGTTGTTACTGAGTGCTGTGAGGTTGTGTGAGGGAGCAATCGAAGATGTTTCAAGGCTCATTACTTCTCCGAACTGTTGCTGTTATTCTGAACCACAAAGGAGCCTGTGGCAGCCTTGAGAGTGGGATATCTGGCTAGAAATCAATCTATTGTATCTCACTAACGTTAAGGCTTTTGAAGACCAGCTTTTAGTGTTTTGTTGGGACCCCCAAATAGGCACTCAACCAGGGATTTGGCTCCAGCAGAGGCCTGTGCTTGGTAGTATTAAAATTCTCCAGTTTAAGCCCTAATTCTGCCCTAGTTTCAATTATATCTCAATATTCTGCCATCAGCTTCAGCAGATATTTGGGGTTTTATTGGACATTGAACAGTATTCTACCCTAGTTTCAACAGTATTTTCTTATTCAATCACAATAAAAGAAAGTAGATAACTAACACATCTTTATGATAAAATACAACAGATTTTATCATAAATTGTTTAGGATAAGTATGCCACCTTCTATACATGCGTATATGTGCTACCTAGTGTACTACCTAGCCTTGTACTACTTCCCATATTTGTTACCCATGTACTACGCAAATACATTATAAATTGTTGATTTGGGGAATTGAGCTTATGTCTCATAGATACCAGCCCCTCTTTAGTTATAATAAAAGAGAATATTCTAGAATATTACAAGGACCATAAAACCCTAACGGACTTCAAGACCTATTTGCTTAGATGCTAGAATAACCCATTTTTACAACACCCCCTCAAGTTGGCACATACATGGTAAACATGCCCACCTTGCCAACAATAGGAATAAACAATTTAATGATTTACTACTGAGACTCTTAGTGAATATATCAGCTAACTGAGCCTCAAAAGACACAAACGGAACATTGATCGTGCCGTGCTCAAGCTTCTCCTTGATGAAATGACTATTGATCTCTAAATGTTTTGTACAGTCATGCTGAACCAGATTATGGGTAATACTAATACAAGATTTCTTGTCGCAATAGAGTCACATAGGCAGATCAATAGAAACACATAAATCCTGAAGAAGACCCTGGATCCATAGTAGTTTACATATCCCTTGTGCCATGGCTCAAAACTCTACTTCAGCACTAGATCTTGCAACCACTACTTGCTTCTAGCTTCACCGTACAATACCCAGAGATAGATCTCCTATCATCAAGACAACTAGCCCAATGTGCATCAGTGAATGCCTCCACACCTAATTGACCATGAAGAGTGAATAAAACCCCTTTCCCTGGAGCTGACTTTAAGTATCTCAGGATGCAATGTGCTGCCTCCAAATGAGTGGAATATGGATCATGCATATATTGGCTTACCAGACTGAAAGCAAATGCTATATCAGGGCAAGTATGGGAGAGATATATGAAACGACCAACTAGCAACTGATAACTACTCTTGTCAATTGATTCTACATCTTTCTCTTTGAGATGAGAATTAGTCTCTAATGGAGTTTTAGTAGCCTTACATCCTAATAACCTTATATCAGAAAGGAGGTCAAGAGTATAGTTTCATTGGGAAAGAAAGATACCTTGAGCTGAATAGGCTACCTCAATACCCAAAAAATAAATGAGCTTCCCCAAGTCCTTGATCTCGAACTCAGCTCCCAAATAAGATTTGAGATGTGCAATTTCTAGCATGTCACTGCCAGTAACCACTATATCATCCACATATACTATAAGTACAATAATGTGCTCCCTTGACTTCTTGATGAACAGAGTATGATCTGCAATACTCTATTTGTAGCCTATGGTACTAATTGCCCTGTGGAACCGGCCAAACAAGTCTTGTGGGGACTGCTTCAACCCATAATCCTATATAACGCTCGTTTTAACTTGCACAACTTATCCTGAGTCTACTAAGCGATAAAACCATTAGGAAGATCCACATATACCTCATCTTTCAATTTACCATGAAGAAAGGCATACTTCATGTCAAGTTGTTGCAGATCCTAGTCACGGTTAACAGCACATGATATAATAACTCTTACAATGTTCATCTTAGCCACTGTTGCAAAGGTTTCCTGGTAGTCAATGCCATATGTCTAAGTGAACCCTCTTGCAACAACTCATGCCTTACATTTGTCTACAAATCTATATGCAAACTGTTTCACTGTGAAGATTCATTTACAGCCATAGTTGTTATGGCGTCAAATCGATCCAAGGCGGTGGAGGAGTGGCTAATCGATTTGGCGATGAAACGCTCGTTATGGCGTTGCCATGGCGGTCAAATCGCCCATGTGTCATTTTTTATTTTCCCTATTTTCTAAAGTTATTTAGTATGCTATTTTTTTATTTTCCCTATTTTTTAAAGTTATTTAGCATTCTACAAGCCTACAATATATACCCTATAACATATAAAACCAACATTAAGCAATATCAAATCATCAAAAATCAAAATAGCCCTATCAAAATCACCCTGCATTTTACAAAAAATCGACCGCCTAGTGAATCAGGCATGACCTGGCGTCCATAGCGGTGCCATGGCGACGCCTATCAGCCAATGGCGACCGCCATTTATGAGTCATGTAAATCGTAGCACTGCCATGAACTTCTTTTTCAGCCAGGACGCCAAATCGCCGCCTAGCGACGCCTAGGCGACGCCATGACAACTAAGTTTACAGCTAACAACTTTCTTCCGTGAAGGGAGATGAACTAGATTCATTGACTTGTTCTTCTCAAGCACTCTCATTTCCTCATGCAATGCTTCCTTCTACTTTGGATCTGCAAGAGCTTTCTACCAGTTACGAGAAATAGAAACAGACGACAAAGAAGAAACAAAGGAGTAGAAGGAAGAAGATAGACGCTCATAGGAAACAACATTAGAAATGGGGTGTTTAGAACTTTCCCTTTGAGACTCACAAAAAGCTATTGGCAAATCAAGAGGTGCATCAGAAGGAAGGGACTCACCAGTAGTAGGAATTGGTTCTGGGCATGTGACTGGCTTGGTGCAATAATAGTAGGGTGACTTTGCTTACGGCATCAACGATCATACAGTTAGGCTAGCTTGGTCGACTTCTCCTAATCAGTAATAAATTCCAACTCCCCTTGGGCAGAATTGGGTCCCTGCTCCCCCTAGGCGGAAATGGGTGGTCCTTGTTGTTTCTGACTTATGAACCCTTCTTCCAAATACACATCTTCCATTATTTCCAACGAAGCAATCATTGGCACATCTTGCACTCTAGGATACTCCCCTTAAGGAGGTGCAGGATCATAGGCAGCAAATTCATGGAACACAACATCCATGGTCAAGTAGAACTTCCTCGTGGGAGGATGGTAACAGCAATACCCCTTCTAAGTGGGAGAATAGCCAAGAAGATACAACGGAGTCCACAAGGATCAAACTTCCCATATTGTTGATGGTTTTGTGCAAAGACAATGCACCCAAAAACTTTGGGAGGCACAACAAAGGAAGTAGAACCTGTCAAGACCTCAACAAGGCAACGAGATGCCAATACTCGAGAGTGCAACCGATTAATGAGGCAAGAATTAGAAAGCACAACATCACTCCAGTACTGCTGCGGAACATGGGTCTAAAACATAAGGCATATTACAACCTCAAACATGTGGCAATTCTTCCTCTCTGGAACTTCATTCTGAGCAGTAGTGTCCACACAACTTGTTTGATAGATTATCCCTTATTCAGCCAAGTACACTTGGAATTCCCCGTCAGTATATTAAGTGCCATTATCAGTGCGAAGTATCTGGACCTTAACATCAAATTGTGTCTAAACCATCCTATAAAACTACTTAAAACAGGGAAAGACATCGCACTTCTAGCACAATAAATAAACCCAAGTGGTACAACTAAAGTAGTCAATAAAAGTCACAAACCAGAGGTGTCCAGTAATAGAAACACGACGGGAGGGTCCCCACACATCACAATGAATTAAAGCAAATGGATCCAAACTTCTATTATCTCAAAAATGATAAATTGATCTAGTTTGCTTAGCAAAAATGTAAGCATCACAAAAAACATTGTTTTGATTACGCTTTCTAAATAAATCAAGAAATAACTTTGCTAAAATTTCTAATGGAGGGCGACCCAAACAACAATGCCATCGGTAGAGTTTAGTCAAAGCAGAAGTAAATGCATCTGGAATAGTGTTCAGAGAAGTCAATGTTGTAGGAGACCGATCAAGCAAGTACAAACCACCAACCACTTTACCACTACCAATCGTGCATTCTGTTACCAGGTCCTGAAAGAGGCAATGAGAGGGAAAAAACGTTACTTTACAATTTAGATCGCTAGTAATGCTATTAATGGAAAGAAGATTAGTAGAAAATTTTGGGATATGCAATACAAATGATAGGGATAAAAATGGACTAAGTGAGATGGAACCCTTTCCAGAGACAAAGGAAACACACCCATCATCCACTAGAACTTTTTGGTTACCTAACAAAGGAGAGTAAGCATTTAAATGTTTAGGAGAGCTAGTCATATGGTCAATGACCCCTGAGTCGATAATCCAAGAAAGGGATTCAACCGACACATAATGGCCACCAAATGAAATACTTGTGTTCAAAGCAGGGTTAGAGGAAGTTGGTAGGGAAGTAGCTGAAGCCGCAGAGGAGGAAGCAGTGTCGAGCTTAGTCATTAGTTGGCACAAAGTCTGTAACACTTACTGGGAGACAAATGATTTTGTGGGAGTGTCATCAGAAGCCTGATTGGCAATAGCATTGGAGAATCCATGTCCACAACCACGGGTAATGGCTGGTTATTATGTAACTTCCAACATCGGTCCGTGGTGTGACGTTCCTTTCCACAATAGTTACACTTTAAAACCTCCTTGTTTGATTCCCTGAACTAGAGTAAAGAGTAGAGCAATCCCGTATCGCGCATGAAAGCATAACAGTGCTATGATTATCCTCAGATTGATCCAAGGCATAAGCCTGTTCTAGAGAGGGAAATGGAACCCTACATAAAATATGGGCTTGAATCTAATCAAACTCGGTATTAAGGCCATCAAGAAACACATAAACACGAATATTATCTTCTTTCTTTGTAATGATAACAGTATCAGTTTCGCATGTAAGAGCAGTGTCATCATAAAAATCTAATTCTTGCCATATACCTTTGCTAATAAAATAATATTGTGAAAGAGAGTTCCTTTTGTTTGGTTTCATGAATCCGTTTCCTCGACTCGTAACACTAGGCATCACTACCAACTTGAGAATATGTGTTCTTGGTAGCCTTGAAGATCTTTGCAACAGTATCCAGTAAAAGATAATTCCAAGCAATAGTTGGATCGATGGAATTGATAAGGTAAGACATAACGAGAAAGTTGTCTGCCTCCCATTTGGTTTGAGTTTGATCAGCAACAGTAGGCTTTTTCGTAGCACTAGTAATGTAGCTAGAATAACCACAAGCACCAATAGCCCAGAAGAATGAATAAGACCACATCAGACAGTTACACCCATCAAGTTTATTGGAGCTAGGGAGGATGGAAGGGACATAATAGGTAGTCCCTTCAATTCAGTAGATGTAGTAGTAACCTCAGATATGTTTGCTAATCAAAAAGTAGGTCTCAAACGTCCCTAGAATAGCACCAGAATCTTCGACAACTAGAGAGTAAATTCCGGGCACATATCATCTCAAAGAGAGACAACAAGGTGAACAGCCCTCGGTAGGAAAGATCACATTCAACCACCAAGGGAGGAGGACGAGGCAGAGCGGACGAAAGAGGTGCAAGACGCTAGTAGCAGTGACGGCTGAAGGCACTAGCAACGGTGAAGGCGAGCGGCGTGGGCTACAACAGGAGGAGCTGGAGCTGGCTACGGCAACGACAAGAGGCACTGGTGCTAGCAGTGTTAACCAGAGGCGTTGGTTGCTGGCAGTGATGGGAGTTGAGAGGTGCGGCGGCAGCTACGGTAGGGTAGTCAAGAAGAGATGAGAGATAGAGAGATAGAGAGAGAGAGAAGAAAGGATTAGGGTTTCATGGCTCTGATACCATGTTGATATGGGGAATTGAGCTTATATCTCATAGAGACCAACCCCTCTTTATGTATAATGGAGAAGAGAATATTCTAGAATATTACAAGGACCATAAAACCTTAATGGACTTAAGGACCTGTTTGTTTAGACTCTAGAATAACCCATTATTACAGCATAAATAAAGATGGCCTTTGTCATATCTAACAAGCCAAATCATTCTCCAATCTTTTGGTTCTCAACTTGGTATCATAACCCAACACTTTGGGTATTTTTTTCAACCGCTAGAAGGTCTAATCTCCATACCCGCTACTGAGGCTTTAGCCTACCTCACTCAGCCAAGCATTGTTTACTAAACATGTTATGAAGTATGTAGCGTCAAGCTGACCACCACAGACCATCATTAAGGACCACACTTGTCCTTACGACTTGACCACCTCCCGACTGGCCCCCTTGGCATTCTGTCTCTGTCAAGACAACCACCAAGCCTGAGAAGCCCCCTAGCCATTCCTCCTCTGCCGAGGCCCCGCAATGACTAGGAGGCCCCTTCCTGGCCTTTCCACCACTGCCAAGGCTCCGCCTGGCCTTTCTCTGTAGTACCAAGGCTCTGCAACAACCGCTAGGACTCTCTCCACCTCCACCAGGCACTTGCGATGTTGCCTCAATCTTTTTTACTTAGCCATGGCACCGGTGTCGCCACCAGAAATCCTCCTGTCCTCCTGCGTCTCCATTAAGCCCCAGCAACAGCATCTGGGACCTCCACCTACGACCTAGCGACTCATTGGCACCTTTATCATACCCCGCACCTTTGCCTTGCCCCTTGCACCCTTCTCCAAGGACCCTGCTCATCCTACTGAGACCCTACAAGCCCTTGTTAGCCCTGTAAAGATCCTTGCTTGGAGTTATTTATTTAATTTCCTTTCCTAGTTGGGGTAATTTTTCTCTTTATTTTATTAGAGTTTGATTTTTAGTCCATATAGGACTCTTACTATTGAGTAACGATAGGGAGATTTTCTCGTGCAGAAAAGGCTTCTTGCTTCTCTGTTCTGTGTGATTCAGTGGTACACCTTGTATGGATTCCAAGTACAGCTGGTGGTGACCCCGTCTAGGGTTTCAGGGGGTGATTCCTGGAATTGATATCCCTTCTAATTTATCTTTCTTGTCTCTGTTCTTAATGCAAATTTCAGGTCAGTACCTTCTTCACCAATTTTCTCTAGTTTCTGATTTAGTTCGGCCAAGTTCTAATAGTCTAGTTGTTGTTCTGTTCTAAACTTCATCTAGTTTCTGTTCTAGTTATAGCCTTTGGTCACATGTTTATCTTAGTTTCTAGATTTCCTTTTTTCTTGGTGCCATTTCAGGTTTCCTACCTAAGATGAAACACTTCTAGAAATCTCAGATTCTGGGGTTGTTTCAAGATCTGATGTCAGACTTCAGTTTCCTGATTAGATTTCAATGTCTCAGTTAAAATCCAATCTTGTTGATGCAATTAGTGGTCAGTTACTGTTTATTGAATTTTGGGTTTGCTGTGAATTTTCAGTTTCCGTAATCTAGGATGGGTTCATATCTCTAATCTGTCCATTGGATTTGTTTCAAACTTTATAGAGATTTTGAGTCTAATACTCGTCTTCTACCATATTTTTGGAGTCATCTGATTTTTTTATTGTTTGATATCAGTTTTCTCCTAAATTCCAGAATTTTCCTTAGGTCCGATAATTGTTTACTGTTACTTTATGAAACCTATCCATTAGGTGATCTAGAACCACATTATATCCTCCCCAAAGTAAATAACAATCTTGAGGAATGACAATATAACACGCAAAACACTTTGAAAGAAGAAAAACCAACAAATCAATGAATAAAACTAATGGTATGCTAGTGATGGATACAACTTACATTAGCAAGACGGAATGGGCAAAACTTAGGCTTCCCTCTGCGCCCATACTTTAGCAGATATGCCCCTTTCTTAAGGGCCAAGATAGCCTGCCATTGAAAAGATTCCAAAACATCAACTTACTACACACAGATACAACCCAAAAGCAAGGGGGAAAAGAAGAAGATGATGAATTTGCCTCATCAAATGACAATTAGGAGGGATAAAGAAAAGAAAACAGGAGAACTGGTAACAAAAAAAGCTATTTTAAAACTAAAATAAGCATTGTTCTCGCATTTCCCAATTTTGACTGACCCTCATGAACTTTAGGTGGCATATGCCAATATCATACCATTAGTTCAAATGGTTACAACATACTTGTAACATAGTTCAATGTGAAAAATACAGGTCCAGTACTCCAGTCTAGTGGACATTGATTGATTAGAATAGTATAATTTTGAGATGTTGGTATCATAATATGACAGCGATTTTGGGATCTTGATGTCTGTACAACTGTGTTATTGTACTGTTTTATGCTTCCTAATCTCCCCTTCTCCATTTCTAATGAAATAATATACATTTATAACTCGTCCATTAAAAGAACCAATGTATAAGTGAGAATCTAGGAGTCCAATTTGTTTGATTTCTAGAAGAGGGTGGACCTTGGTGCAATGGCAAGGTTGCTCCATTGTGACCAAGTGGTCACAGAGTTCGAGTCAGGAAACAACCTCTCCACGAAGCAGGGTTAAGGTTGTGGATATTATGACCTCCCCAAACCCTGCAGTGACGGGAGCCTCATGCACTGGGTACGCCCTTTTGCGATATTTATAAAATCCTAACATAACAGACCCAGACCCAACCCGTTTTGGTTTGGGTAAAGGATATTCTCTATTTGGAACAGTTTATTGGTTGACTGTTCAGTTCCTTAGGTTAAGCTTTAATTGGCTTATGTTGCATCAAGTCTACTGTTAGTTGTTTAATTGCTTCAATGGAAAACTCCAATGACTAGAAGAGTATGAGGGACATATTGGTCCCACAAGGTCCAATCAGATTTTTTTTTTTTTTTCCTTCTTACTTTTTGAATGGGTCAACTTTCACATTCTGTTTGTGACAAATAACAGTTTTAGTAAAACGAGAAGAAAGAGAGATGTGAAATGAATCCAGAGGGAACAACAAAATAAACAAATACATCACCCATGGACAGAATTTGCTACTTGGGTAGAACCCTTGCTGCAAAAGATTTGTCTAGTTCATCTATTAGATAGTTATTTGATCACAATATATAAAGAGACTTTCTTATTGATAGTTTGGCATCAGTTAAGGGGAGAAATAATTTGCAATGTTACTTTTTTTCCATCTCATTGTGTTTTTCAGGATTTGGTGACAAATAGGATTATTAGCAGTGGACGTATGGAAAATGGACTCTACCATCTTGATATGGGAACTTCCTATTGCTCAGTCCAACGAGTGTGGGCATAAAAATAACAGTATTGTGGACCCTGTGATGTTGTGGCATCGACATTTGGGTCACCCATTTTCGGCGTTATACGACAAAAATTGCCACACTTGTTTTCTTGTATTCCTTCTTCCCATGTGTTTTAGTGTGAACTTTGTGTGTTTGCTAAATATTATCGTTCTTCTTATCCTTACCATGGTAATAGATTTGTCACTCCCTTTGATATTGTACATATTGATGTTTGGGAAGCCTCTCCCACTACTTCCTTATTGGGTTATCGCTATTTTGTTTCCATTGTTGATGATTATTCCATGTCTACTTGGACTTCTTTTATGAAGCATAAGAGTGATGTCTTGATATCTTCAAAAATTTCTATCAGCTGATTCTTACTCAGTTTTCAACTCATATTCAGATTCTTCATTCAAATAAAGGGGGTGAGTACATGTATGGTGCCCTCCAGACCTTTTCTACCGACCATGGAATTATCCATCAAATTGGGCAATAGGATTAGTACAAACTCTCTTTCCTCTTACCCAGTTTGTACATTATTCTATTGCTTGTGTTGACAACCCCCACCAGAATAGGGTGGTTGAGAGGAAAAATCACCACTTATTGGAAGTCTCTTGGAGTTTCCTCTTTGGCATGTATGTCCCTAAGACTTTTTGGTCTGATGCTCTTCTTACCGCCTCTTTCCTCATTAACTGCATGCCCTCTAAGCTCCTTAGCTCTAAATCCCCTTTGGAAACCCTACCTCCTCAAGCTCTTGCTTTTGCTCTTCCCCCCAAAATGTTTGGGTGTGTGTTATGTCCATATCTACAAGAATGCTCGGACTAAACTTGATCCCAAGGCCCTCAAATACATTTTTCTTGGGTATTCCCCCTCTACCAAAGGTTACAAATGCTATCATCCTGCCGACGGCTTCTTTCCAAGAATGTCACCTCCATGAGTATGTTCCCTTTTTTGCTCATTCTCAGCATCCTCTTCAGGGGAAGAATAGTATAAGTGAAGAGGCTATTGATGTCATTCCTTTTCTCACACCATTGCCTATTCCTATCCCCCCATTTCAGCTTGATGTTGAAAAACATAAAGAGGTGGATATTGTTGGCACTTGTGATAATTTAGGTGTTGGGCCTGGTAAAGAGAAGGAACCTATTGTGTACAAAAGAAGGGAAAAGAAGACCTACCAAGAGTCCTCTTTGGATCCACCTTCCTCGGTCAGGTTACATTCCTCCTCCATCTTTTGAGTTGGACCTTCTCATTGTTGTTCGAAATGGAAAGAGAGTTTGTACTAATCCTATTTCCCAGTTCGTTTCCTATGATGCTCTTTCTCCTCCAAGTGTTGATTTTTCTTTTTCCCTTTCCTCTATCTCCATTCCCAAGAATGACACTGAGGCCTTGTATAACCCAAAGTGGAAGCAAGTCCTATCTGAAGAAATGATGACTCTTGAGAAGAACTATACTTGGAAACTGGTCAATCTCACTGTGGGAGAGTTCTAGTCAGATGCAGATGGGTTTAAACAATCAAGTACCAATCAAATGGTGTTATTGAGAGGTACAAGGCAAGGTTGATGGACAAAGGGTACAAGTCAAGTGTATTGAATTGGCTATCATAAGATATTTGTTCTTGTGGCTAAGTATAATTCTATAAGGGTTCTCTTGTCTTTGGAAGCAAATAGAGAGCAGCCCCTATATCAATTAGATGTGAAGAATGCCTTCCTCCATAGTGACTTAAAGGATGAAGGGTACATGCAGCCATGGTTCGAAATCTCGACAATATTTTGTTTATTTCGGGATTTTTTTATTTTTTTTTACCGAAACAAAACTACCTATGAATGAAAAAAAGTTCACTGATTTGGTCGAAATTTTGGCATCTAGCAGAAATTTCGTGTAACATTTTGGTATCTTGCCGAAATGTTACAAACCATATATTATACAAGCACTCATCTCGTGAGTTGGGGTCGAAATTCCAACTCGACAATTTTAAAATATTTCACCTGCTCTTTCTTGTACCTTTACAAAATCAGTGGAAGACTCCTCTTTTTGCTACACAACCACCTCTAGTCCTTCAAATATCACTCCAAGTTAAAGATCTACACACTTCCAAGTTTGAAAAGGTAAACCACTTTCCCAAAAACTATTTTTTTTTTTTTAAATAGTAACATAAATATATGTTGGTTAGGGATAGATTTTGTAAATGTTTGACACCATACGCTGATTTATGACCTCACAGTGTCGATTTTTTTTTTTTTATATAAAAATTTTTTATTTTTTTGGTTTAGAAATTACATTTTCCATCAACATAAAATTGAAAAAAGTATGGTTACTATAGCTTTGATGGAACTCTATTATACATTGTTAATTACAATTGGCCGATCTACTATCCTATTGGATCGAAATTTTTTTCAGCCTGTAAATAATTATTTTAATTTTCAAAAAATATGATAAACAGTTTAATAATTAAAAAAAAAAAAAAAAGGAAAATTATTATCTTTTGATTTGA